>NW_027307781.1:300000-600000 GCF_047496885.1 Scyliorhinus torazame
TATTTTGAGCACGTTTTCAAATTTGACATACGTGTGTACAGAGACAGACAGCTGGAGAGAGAGAGAGAGAGAGAGAGAGAGAATCAGGCAGAGAGATGGAGACAGAACGGGAGACAGGCAGGTAGTGTCAGAGGGAGAGGGGGCGAGAGAGACTGGGAGAGACAATCAGAGAGAGATAAAGGGACGGATGCAACGACAGTCCGTCACGAAAACTCAATCCCAAATGATTCCGCTTCATGCCACTAACGCCTCAATTCATCATAGGGTATAAACCTGCCAGCTTTAATCCAGAATGCAGCCTCGTGTTAAATAACTTAAAACTCAGCAACCTGTGACTTCTCTCATTCGTTTTACAAGTCAATCCATGCATTTATTTTTTAAACGTTCTCATTCACATCTCTGTCCCCTCCGTCTTAAAATTTGATTGGGCCCTAGATTAGGCCTTGAATTAATACCTGGTAAAAGAGACTGCATTAAATCTCATGGGATAAGGAAGAGCCCCCCGCCTTGCACCCCCCCCCCCAGTTAAACTGAATGGTGCTCTCCACCATTGCTTCTCCCACCCACCCCTCCACACTCTGACACACTCACAGGGCTGGACAACAGCCAGAGGATGATGGGACCCACTCCCTCCACACACACTCCCTCCCCCATTCCTAAATTATCCAAATCCCACCGACCTTTCCGAAAACACAAACACCAGCCAGTCATTGATATAAACAAGCCGTTACCCAGGCTCCAGGCCGGGACATTTAGATTCAACGACTCAGCTCCAATCTTCCTCCTTCCCCACGCAAGTCGTTTGTAGTCTATCAACTAATTAAATTTCAAATTTTGTGTGGTCACTAAGCTGACAGTCCAGGGAAGGTGCACAGCAGGATACCACTGAGAGCAATGTGATCCTATCTTGTTCGAGAGGGGAGGTTCGAGACACATTTTCCTGACCGTGTCTGATGTAATTCTCATTCCCTCTCCTCCCATTCGCACTCAATCCCCCGGACCACGCAGCCTGATTGCCTTTTCTGGAGACACCTCCCCTCTGTCCACATATTAAACTCCCCGCTTTAATCTGGGAAACCAGCTGCCCAATCCTATAGGCGCCTTTTCAAATTCGCCCTCACACCATTTTGTTTATACGGAAAACAGGGAATCCACAGAAGGTGTGACCTCCCCCTGAGACTAGGAGCTGGGCACGGATTCCACACTGGAGATCTTCAGGTATTGTGCGCGTATTCTCCACCCCCACACCCATCTGACACCCCCACCCCCCGTGTATTCTGCTCTCTACTCCGACTACCCCCGCGTTCCTCTTTCTCAATCTCTCTCTCTTTTCACCCAGTTCTCTTATTCAGGGAGAAAGATGGGGAAGGAGACACAGAGACTGAACATGTTACAAATAGAAGCTCAATAAAAGTTATTTCAACCTGATCCCTGGGCATTTTTATGGAACCGTGACATTAATTTCTGTAAAGCACGGTTTGTATTCACATTAATTAACATTCGTCTAAATTATATTATATGAAAGCCTCTCTTCAAAACTGACAGTGGGTTGGGGGAAGTGGGTGGGGGGGGGGGGGGGGGGGTGGGGGGGGGGGGGATGCTCGAAGACTTAAGAGAACTCAGTGAGCTGAATTAAATACTTCCTCCCCCAAATGCACTCCGGCCCATTACCCAGACTTCGCTGAACAGTCCAGTTAATCACTGGGTTTTCAGCACGGGAGACATTCTGGGATTTAATACAATCCTTTACACAGCCTCACATTTATAAATTCAACTCCAGGACCGCGGGAAAATGATGAAAGTCAATATCTTCATGTCCACATGTGTCAATGCAAAGCAGAATTCGACAAATATCGCCACAGGATGGCCACAGGAGACCAGCCCAGATATTGTATCTCTATTAATAACTCCCGACACTCTGCCCGCAACAACTCACAGACGTACCAAACTCCGCCCTCTCGTGAACCAGGGGTTCATTCCCTCTCTAGACATTTTCAAAACGGCTGTACCAGGATTGTAGTTTGTATAAAATCGCACTTTCTATAAAGATTTAATGGGTCTATGACTGCACACCAGACCACCAACCCGAGTCGCTGTCACCCTACCCCATATGTTTTCTGTTTGACTATCTCTCTGCCTGTTTCCCCAGGCACTCCCTCTTCTGTCTCCCCTCTCTTTTTCACCATCTCGCTCTCCCTCCACCCTCTCTCTGCCTTTCTCTCTCTCTCTCCTTCACTCTTCCTATCCCCCTTACCGCACTCTTTCTGTCCATTCACTCTTTATCACATCCCAGATAATAGGAAAGGGGAGCCAGAGAGACACAGACAGAAATCCAACCATCACAACCAAAGCACACTGAATTCAAATGGCCCCCTATGACATTAATTTCACCCGCACATTTAAGTTTTGGCCTAAAATACAGGCTTTATTCCAGAATTATACTCGCTTTAAGTTAAAGCACTTTCATTCCGGCCCAATTTACAGTCAATGAATTCAAGTTTTAAGTTACTCCATTGTTGTCAATTTAGTGAATTCTGCAGGCAACCTTTGCACAGGGAGATGCCAATAATGCCGAGGCTTTCAAAATTGAGTTCAGAGTTTCTCTTAATGGATCTCTCTCTCTTTCTGTTGCTGCACTATTGTTGTATTGTACAAATTGGAGGCAGGCATATGGATACACAGTGGGATTCCACAAGCAGCAATGCGATCATGGCTGAAAATCCCCCCCCCCAGTGGCCTGTGGAATGGGGTTATTAACTCCCTTATTCACCATCATTCACGTTTATGACGTTAAGATTCGAGACATTGGAACAGACTTTGCAGTACGTGAGCTATTTTATTTTAAACGTTTTGGTCACTGCTGCTGGGGAGCAAACGTCACAGGCCAGCGTAGTGCACAGTACGATCCCACAACAGCAGAAATCTGAGCGTAACCAATTGGAAACGGTCATTTCTCCCTCCACCCTAACGTCCACATACCCTCACACCTGCTACAATCTCCTTTCGACTCTGCACCTGACCCACACAGCGAGCCCCACCCCATCACAATGTGATGGTTGGATTTCGCTCTGTGTCTCCGGAGCTCCTCTTTCACATTGTCTGGGATGTGAGAAAGAATGAGAGAACAGAACGAGAGCGGTAGAGGGATAGAGAGAGTGAGGAAGAGAGAGATTTCTGTCCCCGTCCTCGCTCCCTGCTCCCTCTCTACGTTCCTCACTCACTCATTCTCATTTTCCCTCAGGTATTAAAATTAAACCTGGGTCATGCTAATAACCAGACACACGCTCACCCTGGGTGAAGTCTGTAGAATGGGCCTCAGTCCAGCCACCGATCCTCTGGAAAAAAGCCTTTGTCTAATGATTCCTGGTCACATTACAGTCTTCAAAATGCAAATTTGAAGAAGGATAAACTTAACTAAAACTAGGAAAATGTCTAAACTAATTAACACAGCAAGAGTCCAGTTTCCCCACTCAGTTACACAAACTCTCAGCGACATCTACCAAAATTTCAAAGCTTTCAACCACCGCCTGAAAAATATTTAGAGACAGAGATCGTGTTTCTCTCTGTCTTTCCACCCCTATGTTATTCATATTTCTGTCTCCCTTCCTCCTCTTTGTCCCTCATGTATTAAAATTAAACCTGAGGTAAGGTAAATAGCAGGCAAAAGAAATCTAGGGTACCAGGCCTTAGCCAGCGCTCCCTCTGGAAGAATTTCCACTCTCTCGCCTACCTCACCAACATCCCCTCTTTGGATTCCTGCCGACCTTCCAGTTTTCAAAATAAAAATCCCTCCGGAGAAAAAAATATAACATTGTCTTAAAAGACAAAAACAGCACAACAGAAGTCCAGCATGTGCACTCTTGACTCAATGTCTCAACAACATGAAACTCACACAATCCACAGGTGAAAAACAAACAGATTGTGACATTCAGCAACCCCCCACACACACACACACACACACACAGCCACAGATACACACACATATATATATATACACACACACGTTCACACATACACAGAAACACACACTTACACACACACGTACACACACACACACAGCCAAACACACACACACACTTAAACACATACAAACAGACACACACAGCCACACATATACACACATTCACACAAACACACATACACACACGCATACAAATACACACACACATACACACGCACGCACATACACACAGACATACACACACACATACACACACACATACAAACAACACGCACACAGACACACACAAACATACACCCACACCTTTACACAGCCACACGCACATACTCACTTACACACACAGACACACACAAGCAGACACATACACACACACATACACACAGACACACACATTCACACATACATACACACATACAAACAAACATACTCAGACACACACACGCATGCACACACACACGCACATGCTCATGCACACACGCACACACATACACAGACACACACACACCCACGCGCCCACACACATATGCACACACACACACATACACACACATACACATGCACACACACACACATATATACACACGCACACACACACACACATACACACACACGCACACACACACACACACACACACACTGAACCAGAGGGACAATGGGACTAGTTTGTGAACTGAAGTGCATCAAACTCAGATTGATCCTCAGTGAGCTGTGAGCAAACTCCACCGATGGTCTCTGGCATGTGTGGAATGTTTGTCTCCAAGGTGGCTCTCGATTGAGGTGTAAATGGCTCAACAATAGATACTGATCTCCTTGCTATTGATGAACGACACAGCAAGCGACCCAACAGGCTGCTGTCTTCATTTATCTATTTTTATTTTGAAAACAGCCATATTTCCCCTGTTTGTAATTTTCCTCTCGGTCAAACGCTGACATCTACAAAAGCACGTGAAATATTTCCAGCAAGCCGCCAGAACACAGGGAGTGGGCAGAGAATGGTGTTGTGTTGCTAATCTCATTGTGGATTGCAGAGTGTGTCAGCTTCAAATGTATCCCTGCTGGCAGGTCCTCCTATGCCCCATACTGACGTGGAAATAATGTGATTTCAACGAAACCTCTTTTCTGCAACGCTTTTACTAGAGATTTGGCCCTTTCTCACACCAGTGTTATATTACAGTCTGTAGCTCACTCCCAGGTATCTGCTCTGTATATAAACCGTCCCGAACCCCTCGGTTATGTTTCAGATTGTAACTCACTTCCGGGAATCTTTTGTTCAATATAGAAACCACCCTGAACCACTCATTTCCGGGTATCTGTTATTCTATGTGTGCACCATCTCAGAACTCTCAATTCGATTCCAGTCTGTTATTTGTTGACGGATATCTGTTCTACTGTATATACAACCCCCAACCTCTGGAATAGTTTCCAGTCTGCAATTTACTCCGTGGTTTCTGATATTCAAATGCAAACTACTCTGACTCCACGATTAGATGTTAGTCCGTAACTCTCGCCCGCCTATTTGGTATTCATATATAAAGCAATCGGGACCCTTCACTTCGAAACCACCCCCAAAGCCCCGATTAGGTTCCAGTCTATAACTTACTCTCGGTTATCTATTATTCAATGTATATACCATCGCGAATCCCTCGATTAGATTCCTTTTTGAAGATATATTATTCTAAACAGAGCGTACCACAACCGAATAGAATGTCTGTCAAAACATAGCCAACAGGTTGTACAGTTTATTCCCTTTTACTTCCTCCCCTATCCCCCTTCCCGCAATGAACAATTCCTCAAATAACGTGATTGACGGCCTACACCGCACATTGTACGGAGATGCATCCGACCTCGAATTTAACAGAATCCTCCACCGGGCAATCAGAGGAGACGGCAGATATATCAGCCCCATTCCCCAGACCTGTCTACTCCGAAAGTCCAAATATTACCACCATATTGTGTGGCCTTACCTCAGCCTCCACTACCTTAGATAGCGTGGCAGACACCGCCTACCAAAAAGCCTCCAGCTTCTCACAAGCCCTGAACATGTGAACCCGAGGCGCTGGTCCCCGCCCACACTTCCCACACCCATTGGCCACTATCTGGAAAAACCCCTGATCCTCCCCGAGCCATAAGCAACCGGTGCACCACAATGAACTGAATCAAGCTCATCTTTCACAGGAGGACGTTATGTCCCCTCCCCCCTCCCGCGTCGCCTCACACAGGGACCCCATCCTATTCCCCTTTCCAGCTCCTCCTCCAACTTACGCTTTATCCTCACCCCATGTGCCTTGCCCTGCTGCCCAATCACCAGTAAATGTCCCCAGCCCCACCCTCCCCCAAATCATCCGGGAGCAGCAGTTTCTCCAACAAGGTGTATTCTGGTAACTGAAGGAACATCCGCCACTCCGTTTGCACGAAATTACGCCCTTGTATGTACTTAACCTACAGCTCGGCAGCTCAAACCTCTCCCGCAGCTCGGCCATCCCCACAATCCTCCCCTCGAGAACATTTTGCCTACCCGCTCCAGACCTGCCTCCCGCCACTTCAGTTACATGACGTCCACTAACCCCTGGTTTGAACCTGTGGTTCCCGCACAGTGGCGTCGGAACCAACATTTAGCGCAACGTAAAGTGCTTCCTCAACTGCTCCCATATCCCCGTGGTCGAATGCACCACCAGACTTCCCGTATACCTCCCCGGGGCTACGGCAAAGGCGCACAAACCGGAACCCCTGCAGGACTCCTCCTCCAACATGATCCACTCCGTACACTCTTCCCCTCCACATTCGCCGCCCAGGACTAATACAACATGTTCTGGAGCGCCACGTTCCCCTGCCCCCCCCCCCCCCTTCTACCTTTGCTTCACTAACAGCGCCCTCTTCACCCTAGGCACGTTCGCCACGCATATCAACTCCGAGACCAGTTTCTCTTTCTCTCCAGTACTCTGGCACCTCCTCCATGGCCAGAGTGGAATTAGAAATTTGGGTCAGAACCGCGTCATCTCAATCGCCGCCTACCATAGGATGCTGGGACACAATTCAATCGGATCAGGAGATTTGTCCACTTTTAAGCTATCAATACCTTGCCACTCCCCATGTTGATTTGCAGCAGAACCTCGCAGTCTGTCTCGCTGAGTTCCATACGTACCTCATTATTATCTTGGGTGAAGACCGATGTGAAGTATTCCTTTAACACCCTACCAATTTCCTCTGGCTCCACCCACTGATTGTCCCATTTCATCCCTTATGGGCCCTACTCCTTCCCTCGTTATCCTCTTCCCATTAATAATCTTTCATAAAATCTTGGTATTTTCCCTAATTTCCCTAAAGCAGAGTTTTCCCATATCCGCTCTTTGCTCTCATAGTTGCATTCCGAAGCTCCACCCTGCACTTTCTCTGCTCCACGAATGCCTCCATTCATTTGTTCTCCTTGTACTTTTTAAAACCTTCGCTTTTCCTTCTCATCGTTCGTGAAAATCCCTGGTCATCCACTGACCCCATCAGTCACTACCAGCACAGGCACATCACGGGGAGAGAGAGAGAGTAATCAACTTGAGCGAATGTTTGCTAGAAGTGTACAGGAATAAGTTACAATCCGCCAGCCTAGTGTCGAAACTGCAAGATTCTTTATAGTATTCCCACTCCCAGGAATACTGTAAAAAATTTATTTTCAGTTGCCCCTCAGTTTGCTATGAAGTGCCTGATGGAATCTGCTTCCCCCTCACACAGAGGCAGCACATTTCAGATACCAGCCACTCACTCTGTTAAAACATTACCTCGTTGCTGCTGTTGGTATCTACCTTAAATCCATATCATCTGATTTTCAACTTTCCACCAATGTGCCGACTACCTCAAAGCCAATCATCTCAATTCCGGACAGCACTGTCAGAGATCATTAGGGCAGTGTCCTTGGTCCAGCCACCTTCAGCTGCGTCCTGGATGAGCTTCCCTCCAACGCAAGATAAGCTGGCGAGGCAGCATCTGTGGAGGGAGAGACCGTCTTGCACTAGGGTACACATTTTTAAACCCAGGGTCCCGGCCCATGGGGGGTCGCGGGCGGGTGAAAGAAGGTTCACGGACCGTGTGTCGTTAGATTCATGATCGCGGTCCCAGGCGGCACGGCATTACCGAGTGCGCAACATATAGCCCAATGGCACGACCGACATTTCAAAATGCCGGCCGCGACGGGCTTTCAGATTCTGTACGTTCCCGCATGCGTGTAGCCTCAGCAATGCGCAGGAACAGCGTCCATCAAGGAAGAAAGACTCCTCCTGAGGTCAGCACGCTGGCCTGGGACCAGATGATTTGTTTTAAATCGCTGGAGTCTTCCTGCCTTGAGCGGTGCCAGAGATCAGGTCAAGTCAGCTGACGTCACGTGTTCTTGGCTCGAGGCAGATTCCTCCATTGTGCAGCTGCCAGCTGTGCTGGTGTGAACCAGGACCTCTGGTAAACAACCCGTGAAGCAGATTCTTCCATCGTGCAGCTGCCAGCTGTGCTGCTGGGAACCAGGACCTCTGGTGAACAGCCCATGAAGCAGATTCCTCCATTGTGCAGCTGCCAGCTATGCTGGTGTGAACCAGGGCCTCTGGTGAACAGCCCATGAAGCAGATTCCTCCATTGTGCAGCTGCCAGCTATGCTGGTGTGAACCAGGGCCTCCGGTGAACAACCCATGAAGCAGATTCCTCCATTGTGCATCTGTCAGCTGTGCTGGTGTGAACCAGGGCCTCTGGTGAACAGCCCATGAAGCAGATTCCTCCATTGTGCAGCTGCCAGCTGTGCTGGTGTGAACCAGGGCCTCTGGTAAACAACCCGTGAAGCAGATTCCTCCATTGTGCAGCTGCCAGCTGTGCTGGTGTGAACCAGGGCCTCTGGTAAACAACCCGTGAAACAGAATCCTCCTTTGTGCAGCTGCCAACTGTGCTGGTGTGAACCAGGGCCTCTGGTGAACAGCCCATGAAGCAGGTTCCTCCATTGTGCAGCTGCCAGCTGTGCTGCTGGGAACCAGGGCCTCTGGTGAAGAACCCATGAAGCAGATTCCACCATTGTGCAGCTGCCAGCTGTGCTGATGTGAACCAGGGCCTCTGGTGAACAGCCCATGAAGCAGAGTCCTCCATTGTGCAGCTGCCAGCTGTGCTGGTGTGAACCAGGGCCTCTGGTGAACAACCCATGAAGAAAGCGCTTAAAACAGAACAAAGCTGCATAAATATGATTACATCACGTGTAGGTTTATTAACTGTGCCACTGCAAATCAGAATTGAAAGTTCATGTTTGTTTAATGCATTGGCAAATGACAGATTAAAACACAAAACTTGAAAGATATTTGAAGTCTCAGCATGGGGAGTTCGTGGACAAATCTCTTGCTTTTGTTCAATGGATGCACATTTTTCTCGTGTCTGTGTGGATTTCCTTCGATTGCTCCGATTTCCTCCCACAGTCCAAAAATATGCGCGTTCGATGGGCCATGCTAAATTGCCCCTAGGTGGGGTTACGGGGATGGGGTGGGGGATAGGACTTGCTGGATGCTCTTTCCGAGGGAGGTGCAGACTGGATGGTGCTAATCTCGTCCTTCTGCACTGGAATTCTGTGATTGTATGAATTGAAACCTTGACGACCCAGCAGTCTCACCTGCCACATTAAAGGTATGTGAAACTCGCGGGTCGCTATGGCCGGCCAGCGTACATCACAACGTTTGGCCAGAGTGGGTCTCGAAGCATATCCAGTTGTTAAAAATGAGTCCCGCGTAAAAACGTTTGAAAAGCACTGGGCTAGGGGGAATGACATACAGACAAATATAGAAAAAACGCGCGCACACAGCAACACACATACTCATCACAGACAACCTGCAGTTAACAGATATAGAAATGCAGGATATTCCTTCTACACCTCTACAACGGAGTTAGATCCCGTCTCCATCTGTAAGTGGAAGGAGATTAACACACGCACACACACTACACAGAGATATCACATATACACAAGGGAAACATACACATGTACACACACACATACTCACACAGGCATGCACGTGCACACAGTGATTCCTGTGAGATTATCATCAATGCTGCCAAAATCTCCTCAGTTAACATCGACCAAAACCTGGAGTGTAGTCCATCCGGTCCGGGTGATTGATGCACCTTATGATCTTTGAGTTTACCCAGGTCATCTCCGTAGTGATGGGCAGTACTCTTCTCTGACCGTTTTCTCTCTTAAACTTCTAGTATCCCACTGGTGTCCTCTATAAAATTATGAAGGGCATGGACAGAGCGGATAGTCAAAAGGACAGTTTTCCCAGTCTGGAAAAATCAACTATTAGGGGACATAACTGATACCGGGGAGTGAACATAGAACATAGAATATAAAGTCTGTCATAAACTAGGCGGCAAACCCGGGACAGGAACGATCGATTCCTCCGTGTGGCTCGGGGATTATGAGCTCCCGGGCTAACTACAGGACTGTTAACGGTGTGCATAAATCGGTCGGCCGGTCTGAAATGAGACATAGGAGCAAAATGAGGCCACTCGGCTCATCGAGTCTGCTCCACCATTCAATCATGGCTGATACTTTCTTATCCCCATTCTCCTGCCTTCTCCCCATAACCCCCGATCCCCTTATTAATCAAGAACCTATCTATCTCTCTCTTAAAGACACTCAGTGAATTAGCCTCCACAGCCTTCTGCAGCAGAGTTCCACAGATTCACCACCCTCTGGCTGAAAACATTCCTCCTCATCACTGATTTAAAGGATCATCCCTTTAATCTGAGTTGTCCTCTGGTTTTAGTTTTTCCTCCAGGTGGAAACATCCTCCCCACGTCCACTCTATCCAGACCTCGCAGTATCTTGTACTTTTCAATAAGATCCCCTCTCATCCTTCTGAACTCCAACGAGTACAGACCAGAGTCCTCAAAAGTTCCTCAGACGATAAGTTCTTCATTCCAGGGATCATTCTTGTGAACCTCCTCTGGACCCTTTCCAAGGCCAGCACATCCTTCCTTAGATATGGGGCCCAACAATGCTCACAATACTCCAAATGGGGTCTGACCAGAGCCTTATACAGCCTCAGGCGTACATTCGTGGTCTTATGTTCTAGACCTCTTGACATGAATGCTAACATTGCATTTGCCTTCTTAACTGCCGACTGAACCTGCACAGGCCTTCTGGAAATCTAAATAAATCACGTCCACTGATTCTCCTTTGACTAATTTGCTTGTTACCTCCTCAAAAAATTCCAACAGATTTGTTAGACACGACCTCCCTTTGACAAAGCCGTGCTGACTCAGTCCTATTTTACCAAGCACTTCCAAGTGCTTCGCGATCTCATCTTTAATAACAGACTCTAAAATCTTACCAATGACGACGTCAGGCTAACCGGCCTATAATTTCCCGTCTTCTGCCTCCCTCCCTTCTTAAACAGTGGTGTTACATTCGCCACCTTCCAGTCATCTGGGACCCTTCCTGCCTCCAGTGATTCCTGAAAGATCATCACTAATGCCTCCACAAATTCCTCAGCTATCACTTTTAGGACTCTGGGTCTGAAAATCACCATCCGGTCCACGTGATTTATCCACCTTCAGACATTTCAGTTTCCCCAGAACGTTTTCCTCAGTAATGGTGACTGCACTCACCTCTGCCCCCTGGTTCTCCCGAAGCTCTGGCATCCCACTGATGTCTTCCACCGTGAAAACTGATGCAAAGTAACTATTCAGTTCGTCTGCCATCTCTTTGTTTCCTATTATTACTTCTTCAGTCATATTTTCTAGTTGCCCAATGTCTATTTTTGCCTCTCTCTTTCATTTTATATATTGAAAAAAATCTCTTCCTACCTCCCTTTCTATTACTAGCTAGCTTGCACTCGTCCTTCATCTTCTCTCCCCCTTATTGCTTGTTAGTTGTCCTCCACTCGCTTTTAAAGGCTTCCCAATCCTCTGGTATCCCACTAATCCTCTCCTCTTTGTATGCTTTTGCCTTAGCCTTTATGCTTTCCTGACATCCCTCGTCAGCCACGGATGCCTTGTCATCCCCTTAGCATGTTTCCTCCTCCATGAAATTTCTGTTGTGCCTCCCTCATAACCCTCCAAAACTCCTGCCACTGCTGTTCCACTGCCTTCCCTGCTCAGCTACTTCTCCAATCAATTCTAGCCAGCTCCTCCCTCATATCTTTGTAGTTACCCTTATTTACTAGTAATACTGTGACATCTGATTGCAGCTTCTCCCTCTCAAACTGCAGAGAAATTCTATCATATTGTGGCCACTGCTTCCGAAGGTTTCCTTCACCTTCAGTTCCCAAATCAAATCTGCCTCATTACACATCACCAAATCCAGAATTGCCTGTTCCCTTGTCGGCTCTGTCAAAAACTGCTCCAATAAACCATCTCTTAGACATTCCACACATTCATTTTCTTGGGATCCACTACTACCAATCTGATTTTCCAAATCCACCTGCAGATTGAAGTCACCCATGATTATTGTAATATTGCCTTTTTTACATTCCTTTTCTATCTCCTGATTTATTTTCTGCCCCACATCCTGATTACTGTTAGGGGGCTTGGACATAAGTCCGATCAGGGCCGTTTTACCTTTGCGATTCCTCAACTCTACCCACAGAGATTTCTGATCCTATATCGTTCCTTGCTATCGATTGAGCTTCATTCCTTACTAACAATGAAACCCCGCCCCCTTTGCCCATCTTTGCCCATCCGCCTGCCCTTTCGATAAGACATATATCCTTGGATATTTAGATCCCAGCCCTGGTCCCTTTGCAGCCACGTCGCTCTGATGCCCACAACATCGTACCAGCCAATTTCAATGTGCGCAAAACGGTCATTGACCTCGTTCCATATACTGCGCGCATTTAGGTACAACACCCTCAATGGACCGACAGCGAGCGAGTACCCGGTGAATTATAATCGGACCTTGGTGTACATAGTTGTTCTTTAAAATAAATGTATTTTTTAAATAATATATGCTTTACTTTGTGCTTTACCTTCCTTATCGTGTGCTGTACCTGCATTCTGCTTTTCCAGATACCCTCAATTTTTTAAAATGGTGTTAGCGGGAGAGAATCTCAAATAAATCACCCAGCGCTCAGGGCTGCTGGTCCTTGCACCAAACGGTTTATTTGACCGGTGGGAAGATGGCGTCAGTTAAAGTCCCAGGCCGTCTCTCCACCGAACAAAGGAAAACATCCATTCTTATAGATCTTCTAAACAGCTACACAGTCCATTTCGGCTGGACATTTTCCAATAATATTGATTATATGTGGCATAATTTGTTACATATCCAATTCAATTTGGCATTACATAAAGTAAGTTGATGTCCTTACCAGCCCCTGACATCAAGAAGAAATCACTCATACTAGCTGTTAAAGTTACCTTTCCTTTCTGCACCTGACCTTGGGCTGGCTAGGATGAACAATGCTCCTTGAATTTCTCTGTGCATGCCTCCCTAGAATCTACAATGTCTGTTCCCCATTCAATGCCTTAATATCAGTCATCTTTGTCTCCCTGACTATCTCTGCTGGCTGCAATTAAATCAAGTTAGTTATACCAGCGTCCGACTCAACACAACAAATGGTTGTTCAGAATGTGGCTAATTCCGCTGAAGGACATTAGTATGGCTAACTCGGCAAACGGCCATTTCCTGTAACTTCCTTTAATTGTATGTCGTCCTTTCTGATATTAGTAATTCTTAGGTTATAAAGTCACATTCTAATTGCCTCTTAGGCAGGCATCGAAGAGAGGGTACCTTTATCTAAAGTCTTCTTTCTAAATCTGACGTCCACACAAATATATATCCCCCTCCATTTTGAAATCTCCTCTGAGTGAAGAGGTTTCTCAGTCCGAGCTCTCTTGCTGAGCATCTTGTATTTGCAACTCCCAGTCACTGACATACCAACTGGTGGAAATAGAATAATCTTCTTAACGCAGTCAAAGTTGGTCAGAATTTTGAACATCTCGATAAGGTCAATCTTATCTTGGAGATTCTCCAAGGAAAACCCAATACCGCCAATATGTCCTTGTATCTAAATGTCCTCATTCCTTGTATCATTCTAGTAAAACCCCTCTGCACTCTCCCCACGGCTTTAACATAGTTCCATAAATAGGTTTCCCAGAACTGAACACAATACTCCATATGTGGTCTGGCCAATAGTTTATACAGTTGCTGCATCACTTCCTACCTTTTAAATTCTGCCTCTATTTGTAAACACAGGAATGTTATGAACCTTCTTAACAACTATTTCACCTTCCTAACCTACATTCAGATAATGACACACCTGAACTCCGAGGTCCTTCTGCTCCTGTACTCAACTGAAAGTTGCACCATTGAACCGACATTGTCTCCCCATGTTTCATCTAACAGATTTCACTGCAGTGAAGTTCACCTGCCAGGTGTCTGCCCATTTGGCCAACTTGTCAATATCCCTCTGAAGCCGCTCAGCGTCATCCTCCCAATTCACTATTCTCCCAACTGAGTATCATCTGCATATTTAGAGATTTTGCTCTCAACACCCACTTCGAAATCATGCATACAAATCAGAAAGGGCACGGGTCCCATCACTGAGCTCTGGGCAACATCACTACAATAGCAGCAAAATCATTTATAAGGAAGAGCAGCAGATGTTCCTAGTTTTCGTCACACTAAATCTAAGTGACAACGCAAGAGGAGAATAACAAATGAATTCCTCTGGAAACATAGCAGAATGTTTTTACCCACTGATTGGAGAGCATGTGAAAATTGCGCAGCTGTCATTCAGCAGACTGATTCTCTGATTGGCTGTGGCAGCTGTAAGTCAGCGGGCGGTGTCTCAGGTTGATTGCGGCAGCTCTCAGTCTGAAAGCGGCATATCCGATTGGCTAGGATAAATAAAATGCGGTAATGAAAGGACCTGAGGGCCAAGCGGGAAATGACATTGAGGCAGAAGCTGAGCAGTGAATAATTGAATGGTGGAGGAGGTGTGAGTGACCGTGTAGTCTCCCCATGTTGTCATTTGTTAACAGTTCCGGTTCAGCAATACTCGCTGATGACTGTAGCTTCATGATAATATATTTCAGTTACATCATTGCAAGAGATATTTATATTGTTCATGGAAACAGTTCATTTATATCCAGATTATGTGTCGAACGAATCTTACATCAGCGTCCTTTATTCCCAATAACCCAACCCCAGCCAATCCAATCATCCCGAAGGGAAAACTGCTTCCAAACGATTCACACAGCGAGTGGTTCTGATCTGGTCTACACGGCCTGGGACACTGGTGCAGGCAGATACAACAGTGGTTTCACAGGGAATGGCTGGAATGACAGAAATCAAATGTATGTCTCCAGGGAAAGGGCGCTCCAGTCGGATTGAATGATCTGCTCATCTATAGAGCCGCTGAGGTCAAACAGAATGAATGTCCTCCTTCGGTACTTCACGCACTTTTAAGGCTTTGGATGTGGTCTGGCTGTGAGATGATGTGGACCAACACCTGCAGGTTCCCTCCAAGTTCCCCACCACCGCGAGTATTCTCACTGTAATCCTTTCTATTCACTGTGTCCATGTGTGAACTCAGCGTCCACTTTCGCTCACTGCTTACTTCACAGCATCAACGTCATTGTAAGTTCCAATCTGTCTGACCCTGGGCGCTATCTGTGCTGTTAATATTGAAAACATCTGTGTTGCTCCCAATAAAAGCAGACGCACATTTATTAATTAGAGGGAGGTCTATCTTTTTTCAGGTTGCTTTACAATTATTTTGAAAAGCGGCTGTGCCACGTGTTTGCTTTCTGGCCTCTCACTGGGGAAAGACAAGTTCTATTCCAGCTCTGCACAATAACTGACCTGTCACACTCTGTCAGCTATTCACAACTTAAATGGTGGAATACTGCATGAAGGACATTTACTTTATCCAGGATCTGAGTTTATAATTTAGGAACAAGTTTGTTTATTCAGCAAATGTATTAATCGGGATTGTGTTTTCCACACAATACCCAGTTCCCCATATCTCCAAGAACTCCCTCACACTCTATCTCTCCCTTGCATTCTCTCCCTCTCTCACACCCTCTCACACTAACCCTCACTCACATTCTCTCCCTCTCTCACACTCACTCCCTCTCTCGCACTTTAACCCTCTCACGCACTCACTCTCTCCCCCTTTCGCATTATCTCTCTATTGTACTCTCTCTCACACATTCTCTCCCTCTCTCACACACCCTCCTCTCGCACTCTCTCACTCTCTCCCCCGTTCGCACTCTCTCTCTCTCTTGCACTCACCCTCTCTCACACTCTCCCCTCTCACACTCTCTCCTTCTGACGCATTATCGACCTCACTCACATACCTTCTCTCCAACTCTCTCACACTCTCCCTCGCTCACAGTCTCCCTTTCTAGCACACTCTCCCTATCTCATGCACTCTTCTTCTCTCACACTCTCTCCCTCACTCATACTCCCTCCATCTCTCACACACCCACCAACTCTCACACCCTCCCTCTCTCACACTCCCTCCATCTCTCACACCTCCTCTCTCAAATCTGCCTCTCTCATACCTTGTTCTCCATTTATACTCACTCCCACTCTCCCACTCTCTCTGACACATTTCTCCTTGTCTCACACTTACCCCTCTCTCACGTTCTGCCCCTCTCTCACGCACTCTCCCTTCCTCTCTCTCCCTCCATGCCTCCCTCCCTCTCTCACTCCTCCTTTAGATACTTGCTCTCACACTCTGTCCCTCTCTCACGCTCTCTCCATCCCTACATCTCTCTCCTTCCATGCCTCCCTCATTCTCACACAACTCCCTCGCTGCCATTTCTCTCACACTCTTTCCTCTCCCACACTTTCTCTCACACTCTTTCCCTGTCTTACATTTTCTATCACTCTTTCCCTCTCTCACACTTTCTCTCACACCCTTTCCCTCTCTCACACTTTCTCTCACATTCTTTCCCTCTCTCACACTTTCTATCACATTCTTTCCCCCCTCACACTTTCTCTCACAATCTTTCCCACTCCCACTCCCTCAGGCACTCGCTCGCTCTCTCCTTTACTTATGTCTGAGATTATGTTAGTATTTTATACACCATCCTTCTCACCCAATCTGCCTCCCTCACCCACACCCGCTCGGACTCCACTCTCTGCTTCTCTTTCTCTCAGACAATCTGCCTCCCTCACCCACACCCGCTCAGTCTCCACTCTCTGCTTCCCTTTCTCTCACACAATCTGCCTCCCTAACCCACACCCGCTCGGTTTCCACTCCCTGCTTCCCTTTCTCTCAGGCAATCTATCTCCTTCTCTCGTTTTACCCTTTATTTCTCCCACCACCTTTCACTCCCATTCTATCTCCGACCACCGTCTTTCTCTCTCAGCCTGTCTTCTATCAGCACTTTTCACTGACCAGTTCTCACTTCCTCCACATCTCACACTGCCACTCTTCCAGTTGAAGTGTGTGTATCAGATGGACGGCCGGTATCAGTTAGAGATGGGGTATCAGTTTTCACAGCTGAATATGTTTTAAAGCTGCTCTCTGAGGTGATGAGTTTGTATCTGCTGCAGCCTCTGAGTTTTCTGGAGTTCCAACAGGGGCTGTTTAGCACAGGGCTAAATCGCTGGCTTTGAAAGCAGATCAAGGCAGACCAGCAGCACGGTTCAATTCCCGTAACAGTCTCCCCGAACAGGCGCCGGTACAGCACGGTTCAATTCCCGTAACAGTCTCCCCGAACAGGCGCCGGTATGTGGCGACTAGGGGCTTTTCACAGTAAATTCATTTGAAGACTACTTGTGGAACCACCCAGAGACACACACTGACAATTGGAACTGAATCACTGAATGGTCACAGTTACAGAGGCTGCTACACCCCAGAGCGCAGTGGAACCACCCAGAGAAACACTCTGACAATTGGAACTGAATCACTGAATGGTCACAGTCACAGAGACAGCTACATCCCAGAGTGCAGTGGGACCACACAGAGAAACACACTGACAATTGGAACTGAATCACTGAATGGCCACAGTTTCAGAGGCAGCTACAGCCCAGAGTGCAGTGGAACCACCCAAAGAAACACACTGACAATTGGAACTGAATCATTGAATGGTCACATTGGAGTGAGGGATATCACTGAAACAATCGAAGATCTAGAGATGGGACTGATGGTGTCTGAGTGGACAACATCCTTTCTGCTAATATTAGCTGAATAATGTGATCAACACAGTCCAGTGTTTGGAAAGAGGTCACTCACTCACAAAAATAATATTTGCTTTCACTGAACACAATATCGTAATCTGTTTGTTCACATCTTTGAAAAATAAGTTAAATGATGTAACACCTCAATATCCCTGACGTGGTTCCACAGGGTATTAATTAAATACTTGGAGAATATATAACCTCAGTGTTTCAGACAGAGAGATTGCCAATCGCAGGAAGGGACACATCAATTCACACTGAAAATGCTTTATCCAATTCAGACTGCTGAGAAAATATTCTACCCAATCCTTGCTATTGTTGGTGTTCCTGGTAAGTGACTATCACCATTGAAGTTGTGTAAATCTGTGTGTGAGCGGCTCTCTGATTTTAAACTATGACTGAAAATGTTTAACACTGGTCTCGTGCTCACTGTTACACACACACCTGGTCAACGATACAATTCAGTTAATTCAAATCTCGTTAATAATGTCTATGGTTTGAATCCATTTAATCAACTAACAATAACCCTGTTTGTAACTTACGGGACCTCTGATCAATAAAGTTATTATATTGAGTGGAATCTTGCATAATGTTAGATTGGAACTTAGGGAAGGCAATCTCTCTGAAGGATGGTTTAGTAGGAGTAAGAATGAAATCACACTGAGGGTGGATCAATAATCAGATTGGAATATCTGACAGCGGTGAACAACGATTACTGGAAGTATCTGTAAGTGTAGAATTGTACTGAGCGTGGGTCTCTCGCCAGAGTGGAATATCTGATCGAATTATCTGTCTCCCACTGGGACTATCTGTCCTTGTGGAATTGTATTGCGTATGGGTCAGTAAGTGGACTGAAATTAGTTGGTTCTATTTTGAAATTATGTATTTTATTGGTGAGTGGTCGCTCCATTCTGTACAGTTCTCTCTGTGAGTTTAAACTTTGGAATAGGTTGAAAACAGAAAGAGTTTGGCTGTTTTGAAGATATTTGATATTAATTGTATGAAGTGAAATGTCTTTATCTCTGTTTTCTATTGATCTACTCTAACAGGAACAGATATCACCCACACTAATATTTCATAAAACCCACAGCAGTGCAGTATTCCAATAGGTTTTGTGATATTTTCTCATTCCTATTCATCCTGAAATGAACACACATGTTTGATCAATTTTTATGGGTGTTTATGAACAGTGTTTCTGCGTCACACGATTTGTGAATCTATTCACCTGAACCCAGAAATCCCTCCAGTCCATTCACACACTTGTTTTCCAAAGAGTGATTGGGGGACTTAGTGTTCTGATCAAAATGCAGCAGCGGACACTGATCTGTCGGAACATTAATTTCCCATCGAAATACCCACTTTACAAATTCATAATGAATGATGAAGTGCGCCTGCAATTAGTTGCATTGTTCCTCTGTATTCACCATTACTCTCAATCTGAATTTGTCTGTAAATTGTGTAATTATCATTCTGCTTCCCGATCCCGTACTGTTGATGGAAATGGTGAAGGAGAGTGATCCCAGTGGTGATCCTTGTGGAACACCACTTCCCACCTTCCACCAATCAGCCTAAATCCCTTTACCTCTCCATGTTTACTGTGTGTGTCGCCAGCATGTGTCCATTCTGCTGCTGTGTCCCCTAACTCCACTGGCTCTGAGATTACCCATCAGTCTGTTATGTCGGATCTTACTGACGGCCTTTAGAAAATCTAATTGTTTAACATCTATCATACTACTCAGATCTATTATTTCTGATAGTTATTGCAATAATTGTATGCAATGTGTCAGGAATAATGTTGACGTTGGAATATGTACCGACTATTTAGTGTACTCTGTGTTACTGGATTTCTGTTAAGTCAGACTTCTAATTCCATTTTTCCAACTGTTGACATTGTGACTGGAAGATTTGATTATATTCTGTTCTTAATTTAAGAATAACAGAGACCGACTTCTGCTTTTGAATTCTTTGGCAATTATTCTAATGATGTTCAGTGCCAGAAGACTGGAGGACAGCAAATGTTGTCCCCTTGTTCAAGAAGGGGAGCAAATATAACCCCGCTAACTATTGACCAGTGAGCCTTACTTCTGTTGTCGGAAAAATCTTGGAAAGGTTTATAAGAGATAGGATATATGATCATCTGGAAAGGAATAATTAGATTAGAGATAGTCAACGCGGTTTTGTGAAGGGTAGGTCGTGCCTCACAAACCTTATCGAGTTCTTTAAGAAGGTGACCAAACAGATGGATGAGGGTAAAGCAGTTGATGTGGTGTATATGGATTTCAGTAAAGCGTTTGATAAGAGTTCCCCATGGTAGGCTACTGCACAAAATACATATGGTATTCAGGGTGATTTAGCAGTTTGGATCAGAAATTGGCTAGCTGGAAGAAGACAAAGGGTGGTGGTTGATGGGAAATGTTCAGACTGGAGTCCAGTTACTAGTGGTGTACCACAAGGATCTGTTTTGGGGCCACTGCTGTTTGTAATTTTTATAAACGTCCTGGAGGAGGGCGTAGAAGGATGGGTGAATACATTTGCAGATGACACTAAATTCGGTGGCGTTGTGGACAGTGCGGAAGGATGTTACAAGTTACAGAGGGACATAGATAAGCTGCAGCGCTGGACTGAGAGGTGTCAAATGGAGTTTAATGCAGAAAAGTGTGAGGTGATTCATTTTGGAAGGAATAACAGGAAGACTGAGTACTGGGCTAATGGTAAGACTATTCGCAGTGTGGATGAGCAGAGAGATCTCGGTGTCCATGTACATAGATCCCTGAAAGTTGCCACCCAGGTTGAGAGGGTTGTTAAGAAGGCGTACGGTGTGTTAGCTTTTATTGGTAGAGGGATTGAGTTTAGGAGCCATGAGGTCATGTTGCAGCTATACAACACTCTGGTGCGGACGCATTTGGAGTATTGCGTGCAATTCTGGTCGCCGCATAAGAGGGAGGATGTGGAAGCATTGGAAAGGGTGCAGAGGAGATTTATCAGAATGTTGCCTGGTATGGACCGAAGATCTTATGAGGAAAGGCTGAGGGACTTGAGGCTGTTTTCGTTAGAGAAAAAAAGGTTAAGAGGTGACTTAATTGAGGGATACAAGACGATCAGATGATTGGATAGGGTGGACAGTGAGAGCCTTTTTCCTCGGATGGTGATGTCTAGCACGAGGGGACATACCTTTAAATTGAGTGGAGATAGATATAAGACAGATGTCAGAGGTAGGTTCTTTACTCAGATAAGGGCGTGGAATGCCCTCCCTGCAACAGTAGTGGACTCGCCAACACTAAGGTCATTCAAATGGTCATTGGATAGACATATGGATGATAAGGGAATAGTTTAGATGGGCTGGTTCACATTCGGCTGGGCCGAATGAGTGGTTTCACAGGTCGGCGCAACATCGAGGGCCGAAGGGCCTGTACTGCGCTGTAATGTTCTATGTTCTATGTTCTAATAGATAATATTGTCTCTGCACTTTCTCACTGTCTATGTTATTAAAATGTGTTGTTGAAATCCATCCGCCTCCAATAATCTCCCTCTACTTGGCCTCCGATCCTCTGGCCTCCGATCAGCTCTTGATCTTTTCACTGAGATCTGTCATTGCGACATCGTTCGTCTCAATTTCTCTGTGCCTCTCACCAAACCTATCCTGACTCACTCTAAACTTGCTCAAATCCTCTCTCTAATATCTTACCCTGACCTGGTGATCAAAGCTGCTCACAAAGGTCGTGCCATTATTGTCTGGTGTCCTGACTTCTTCCTCACAGAGGCTGGCTGTCAACTCTCAGACCCATCCTGCTGCCTCTCCCTGGACCAGCAGCACACCACCAAATATCATGATATTGTTTCCTGGACTTTCACTGACCGCATCGACTCTGGATATCTTCTGTCCACAGCCTCTAACATCATAGTCCCACAATCCCACACATCCTGCATCAACCTCCCGCTTCTACCTCCTTCCCAAAATCCACAAACAGGAAAGGCCCAGTACACCCTTATTTCGGCCTGTTCCCGTCCCACCAAGATCAGGTCTTCCTAGCTTGATCCCATCCGCTTTACCGTTCTGCCCCTTTCCGAAGGCATTGGTGGCACAGTGACACAATGGTTTGCACTGCTGCCTCACTGCACCAGGGCCCCTGGATCAATTCCTACCTTGGGTGACTGTCTGTGTGGAGACTGCACTTTTTCTCCGTGTCTGCGTGGGTTTCCTCCGGGGGCTCCGCTTACCTCCCACAGTCCAAAGATATGCAGGTTAGCTGGATTGACCATGCTAAATTACTCCGTAGTGTCCAAAAAGATGTGTAGGTTAGATAACGGGGTTAATGAGATAGGCGGGGGAGTGAGCTTGGTTGAGGTAAACTTTCACAGTTTGGTACAGACTGAATGGGCCGAATGACCTCCTTCTGCGCTGTGGGGATTCTATGATTCCTGATTCCTCTGGTGCCATATGTCATATAAAGAAGGTCCATTACCCTGGCCGTTGTAGCCATCTAAGATGGCCACCTGCAAAGGACCATGGGAATTGTCGCCAACCCAGGTCTCAGACAGGTACAGAGCTTATGTGTTTTTGAAACACAGGTAGCTGGACCTGGTCGAAACCCCCGCTCGTTTGCATTCTTAATGGCCCGGTTCCCAGGACAATAGGACTCCAATCAAGAATCTGGAACAGCCAGAGACTGAGCGGCACCACTCCCTTTACTCAGAGAGCCCAACTGCCAAGGTCAATGACCGCTAAGGACCCGTCCATCCACTAAGGCACCCGCCGCTTTATTGGCCAAAATCGAAGACAGTGTTCAGAGCACTGTCGAACTATTGTGTCCATATTTAAGGACCGCCCCAAAGAGCAAGAAATCCCAGAGGGATAACAGGGGAAACAGCCATGTGTTCTGTCTCTTTTGGATCTGGCCTGTGCCAGCCTGCTTTGAATCCGACCTGTGCCAGCCAACTATAGCAGGAACAGCCAGCCATGTTCAAGACCAACGATCGCTGCGTGACTGCTAAGCCCAGCAGAGACAGAGCCACTTTTTTTCGAACCAGCCGAGTGAAATCCATAGAAAGGCCTTATCCATTTGCACAGTGCCGGTCCCTCTGAAGTTAAGTATAGGTTATTGTAGCTGATAGATGTAGTTTAACTCGTAGTGGATATTGTGTTTGCTTATCGAAGTAACCCTTATGCATGTTAATAAACCACCTTTTGGACTAAATAACTGGTTGTGTGGTCTTTTGATCGATATAAGGGAAGGCTTGTGGTTCACCAACATTATCATTAATATTAGCAAGAGTAATGGTGACGCTGTTTGGTAGACCCACAAGTGTAGGGCAACAATATTGGCGACCCAGATGGGTCTCAATTCGAAGTGACTTTGTCACTCCGAGAGAACACACAAACTTTGAATCCCATTGCGAGAAAGAACCAAAAGTGCAAATCCCATATCGATCAACTTACCGAATTTCGGAAGTGTGTACTAACCCGCATACGTACCTAACGGGAAGAGCAAGGTAAACTCGTTAGAATTGTGTACAACTATCGAGAGATGGTGAGCCAGAAGATAGCTAAGGCCATACCCGCTGTTCAAATCGCCGCCTTATTCCCCTGTCCCAAATCAAAATAGAGCAAGAGATAAGAGAAGTAATGGCCACGAAAACAATGGATTGATTGATGAACCCACAGGAACCCGAGGTCGCAGCGCCCAACAGAGCAATACCCATATGGGAGGAAGAGTTAAGGAAATAATTAAAGGGGAAGGGATAGCCCCTTTGGTCGAATGTTTGCGCTAATGATGACTCAGGTCCAGGAAACATAGGAAAAACTTGGTGGGAGAACCTAAGCGAGGTACACAAGAAAAATTTAGGAAAGATCAGAAAGCCGATGGCAATCGTGTCCTGTTTGGCACATTGCGAGGCACAGAGGAGGTCGAGAAGACGCTCCACAGGCAGTTAATTGAGAAGGAAGAAAAGAACGAGAGAAACAGTAACGAAAGTGAGAAGATAATTGAGCAACTCCGGGAACAGTTAGCAGCTGAGGTTAAGGAAATGGCCGATGCAAAACGTGCATAACAATTTTGTCTAGTTCACCTTAGTAGCTTCCAGACCGAGTGTGATAAAGCTTACCAAGATACACAGCGCGCTGTCCTGGTAAGAAAGGAAACAGAACAACAGGCTAACTAGCAAATGCGGAGGTCTAAAAGCAGCATTGAGAGCACTCCACAGCTCCACGAAGGAACACAGGCAGAGTCCCATTGACCATGCTAAATGCCAGCAGAAGATAGAAAAGTTACAGTCGCTACTCTCAGTACAGAATAGCTTTATGTACACTTTCGGAGAGGATTTAGATGAGGAAGATATTCCCCATTGGCAAGAATTAAACGAAAGCGCCCAAAGAAATAAAGAGGGCACGGGAAATCTAAATCGAGCGACCCCCACGCCCCAGAAAGTAAAACACCCGCCCTACCGACTGCAGATACAGCACACACCCCCACTCACAATTCGACCCCCATGAATCCGGTACCACACAACGCAGGTCATCGGATCAGGATGAGCCTGATATCCTTTACACAATCCCACTGTTCATAACCCAATTAAGAGTAGCTTGCACGAAAATTAGCCCATTCCAGCCCATCGCAGACCTGCACAGCTTCTTTGAGGAGGTGCGACAACAAAACGTTATCTACGGCCGAGTCAAGAGAGAGGAAGTAAAGCTAATAGTTCAGAGTCTTAGCCAGTCCGTAAGATCAGCTTTGCCGCAACCCTAAAATGTAGCAGGAGGAACCATACAGGAAATGAAGACAGCCATGTTAGATGCCATCGGGTATAACAAAGGAGACCCAGTCGAGGGTTTATATCACTGCAGGCACAGAAGAGACAGCATCCGACCGCATTTGAAAATGAAAAAATGAAATGAAAATCGCTGATTGTCACAAGTAGGCTTCAATTAAGTTACTGTGAAAAGCCCCTAGTCGCCACATTCCGACGCCTGATCGTGGAGAGATTTACCAGGGTGTTGCCTGGCATGGCGGCCATTAGCTATGAGGAGCGGTTGAATAAACTCGGTTTGCTCTCACTGGAACGAAGGAGATTGAGGGGCGACCTGATAGAGGTCTACAAAATTATGAGGGGCATAGACAGAGTGGATAGTCAGAGGCTTTTCCGCAGTGTAGAGGGGTGAATTACTAGGGGGTATAGGTTTAAATTGCGAGGGGCGAGGTTTAGAGTAGATGTACGAGGCAAGTCTTTTACACAGAGGGTAGTGGGTGCCTGGAACTCGCTACCGGAGGAGGTGGTGGAAGCAGGGACGATAGTGACATTTAAGGGTAATCTTGACAAATACATGAATAGGATGGGAATATATGAATACGGACCCCGGAAGTGTAGATGATTTTAGTTTAGACGTGATGTGGAGACCCGGCATTGGACTGGGGTGAGCACAATACGAAGTCTTACAACACCAGGTTAAAGTCCAACAGGTTTATTTCGATGGCTAGTTTAGTTTAGACGGGCAGCATGGTCGGCAGAGGCTTGGAGGGCCGAAGGGCCTGTTCCGATGCTGTACTTTCTTTCGTTCTTTGTTCTTTGAGGCCGGTACGGGAATTGAACCCACGCTACTGGTCTGCCTTGGACTGCTTTTAAAGCCAGCTATTTAACCCCGTGTGCTAAACCAGCCCCGAATAATAATTGCTTGTCAAAAGTAGGCTTCAATCAAATTACTGTGAAAAGCCCCTAGTCGCCACATTCCAGCGCATGTTCGGGGAGGCTGGTACGGGAATTGAACCCGCGCTGCTGGCATTGTTTTACATTACAAGCCAGCTGTTTAACCCACTGTGCTAAACCATCCCCGTGAACCAGGCACCACGAGGTTGTTACAATTGTGGCCACATGGGACATTACGTCCCCAATTTCCGACTAAACCGCACGAACCAGCACCAGTACCAACAACCAAACCCCCACCCAGGAACAATGTTAGGCCCATGCATAATGTTATCAACCGTTCAGACGATGTAGCGTTTGGTTCCACAGATTGACGTGTTCGGTCTCCCCAACGTGGGTCCGTGACACATGCTGGGACAAATCAGGGAGACCAGGCGTTACAGGCACAGTCCGGGAGATACAGTAGATTTCCTTTGGGGCACAGGAGGAGCCCGCACCACTTTAGACTCCTCCACCATGTTCCAACGTGACAAATGGCCCAGCACAGACATCATCACCCTGAGTGGATGCACCGCCCACATACAGCAAGGATATATCACAGCTCCCGTACAAATTCAGACGGGGAACATTAGCAACCGACAACCCCTCGTTTTCGTTCACTTGCCTCAAACAGCAGAGCACATTTTAGGCATTGATTTTATGAGCTTCCATAACCTTTCGTTTGACCCAGTAAACAAATGTGTCAGGCGAATGGCCAAAACAGCTAGGGTTCCCGCTACGCTCACAGTAGGGGATTTTGAAAACAGGATTTGCTCTGTAGAGGACTATTGGTTTAATCCACAAACAATTAGTGCAGACCAGACGATTAGAGAAGTCCTCATTAAACACAAAGCTTCATTCGCACAACCACGATTGGGGGAGGATCCAAGGTACGGTAAGGATTTCAGGTCCCGATCCAAAGCCTCAAAAACAATACGGTTTCCCACAGCTGCCAAGGGTCAGATTTCGAAGGTTATTTACAGTTTGTTAGACCGAGGAGTTATTCGATCCATAGCGTCCACAAATAATGCCCCAATTTGGACCATAAAAAAGTACGATGGTTCATGACGACGACGATAACTTAATAAAGTAAGACCTTTAGCAGTTCCCACTTTTTCCACGTGTCCCGAGACCATGCTCAAGCAGGGAGTACAGGCCAAGTACTTCACAGTGCTGGATATCAGCAATGGCTTTTGATCCATCCCGTCAGACAAGCCCTGCCTGTATAAGTTCGTGTTTACCTTTCAAGGGCAGCACTACACATGAACATGCGCCCCCCCCCCCCCCCACAAGGATTCCATAACTCCCCCTCCAATTCCCATGGACAATTGGCCAACAGTCTTTCTTAATTTCCCCGACCCGAATGCCGAATACAACATGTCGACCATCTGCTTTGCAAACCAGCACAAAATAGGAACACATGGAATCCTTATCGGAATTACTATGCCTACGGCAATCCATCGGATGCAAGGAAAACCCCAAAAAGGCACAGATTTTAAAGGAATAATGTATTTATTTTGGCGCCATCATCACCCACGGGAAGAGAGAAATTGAGCAAAAACGGATTGAGTCCATCGTTAAATTGCCCCTGCCCCAAAATGTCAGTGCACTCCGGTCATTCCTACGTTTCGTAGGATATTGCCGAAATCATATAGCTGCTTTTGCCACTAAAGCAGCCCCACCCTCAGAGCTCTTTAAAAAGAACGCCCCATGGGAATGGCTTCTGCAACGCACAGACGCCATTGATTATTTAAAACATGCCCGAGGCACAGCCCCCACTTTACAAGTTCCAGACCCAGACTTGCCCTATGCCATCGATGTAGCAACCATCGCCTGAACCCTAACAGCAGCACTCCTGCAAGAGCGACACCATCACTTAGGACGTAGCCTACACCTCAAGAATATTAGAAATCGTAGAACAAGAATTCTCAGCCTGCGAACGGCATTTGCTGGCAGTCTTTTGGGCAGTACAGTACTTTGCGTATATCACAGGCCTCAACTAAGTCACGATCTTGACCGAGCGCACCCCCACGCAACTATTACTGGACGGTAGATTAAAGGGTGGTTCCGTCAGCCAAATCAGAACAGCTCGCTGGACACTACTGCTACAAGGCAGGGGCTTACGGTAAAATGCACCAAGACTCACACATTTCTGGCCGATAATCTCCAATATGCAGGTACCCCACATGAGTGCCAGATCATAGCAGCCCAACACCACACAGGACCCTTTAGCCCAAAGTCACTACATCCACGAGCAGGCAATGAGACACAGGATTCTCAAACGACAGGGAATGCTTAAAAATTTGATGTAGACTGTTCCTCCACAATCGAAAATGGAGTTAGAAAACTGGTTGTGGAATTTACGTAGAAGACGCGCAGGGACGCCCACTAGAAGAGATCTCTTTAAAATTATCCGGCCATCTAGGTTCAGAGGCAGCAGAACTCGCACCATAGCCTATGTAATCCGGCACCCCACCTGTTTTACAATCCCCGCAGACATACACTCGGACAGACTGTATGTGTGCAACAGTTTAACAGAATTCCTGCCCCTGTGGGAATCTCCAGGTCTTGTTTCAGCCGATGGAAACCCGCTACCCTCTGCCCCATTGTTAAATCACATTTCCAAGGCAGCCTCAGATCGCACGTGTGGTATTATTAATGCAAGAAGCCATCATCATTCGTCCGCACCCGGTAATGTACAACAGGCGCCTTAACCAAAGCAGGATCCCGCCATGGTCACTTCTGGCAGCCACCCGAAAGCGAACCGATACACGCAGTTCAGGTGTCCCAGACCAATATTGAGGATCTATCTACAAGCCCACAAAGCAGACGACACCTTCAAACAGGTTTTCGACGGCACCTTCCCTGCCCCCTGGAAGGATGCACTTATTGTACAGGACGGCATAGTTTTCAAAAATTGATTTTATATGGTCCCCACCCAGAATATAAACCATCTAATTTTCCAATTTCATGACGGACACGGACATACTATTGCCCATTTAAGACCTCTGTGTTGGTGGACCGCCCTCACCCACGAAAAAGCAGTCCAACAGGTTACAGAAAACATTAAAGCGGCACAATTCGTTGCAGCTGTCCGATTAGGCGCGAGAAGGAAGCACAGTAAAACCTACTCTGACAAAACCGTCCACCCCGTAGACACACAGTTGGTCAGCAAGTAATGGTTTCACTTTACAATCCCGGTTCTTTCCTCTCCCCCAAATTTGCGGGACCCTACTCTATTTCCGACAAAGTGAGCCCCTCCGTGTACAAGATAACGACCCCCCCCCCCCCAACGGTAAAACTGGTTGGTTCCACATCAACCAACTCAAAGTCTACGGATCCCAATTTAGCCACTCCCACCACATCTCTCTGGCAATAGGAGACGGTTCTTCCCCACCCATCGATAACCTAGTCCGACCGCTACGGAAACACTCTCCCAGCCATGACAGGATGTATCCCACAGACCAGAACGTGTCTCCGCCCACAGGTACAAACTTCCACCTTGAACTTGACTCCGACGACAGCGAGAATCTCCCGGATTTGATTACTATCCCTGAACACTGGCGCAATCTCTCGTGCCTGTCACCCCAGCTCCCAGAACAACGACTTAGATATCTCGAACCTCTTTATGCACTTCCCCACCTATCGCCACAGCCACCGCCCGACCACAGTGATTTGTCCTCCACTCCTACCGCCCCTGCTCCTCACGACAAGCCAGCGCCTCTTTGGCACTGCGACAACTCTTGCAGACTAATAAGGCACAACAATTCGGTTTATCCGACGGCCCACGCGGCCACGGCACAGAAACGGCAGACACGAGTCTGGCAACCGGGAGATGGTGATGACTCAGATACTGAAATGAAATGAAATGAAAATCGCTTATTTTCACAAGTAGGCTTCAAATGAAGTTGCTGTGAAAAGCCCCTTGTCGCCACATTCTGGCGCCTGTTCGGAGACGCTGGAATGGGAACACTGACTCTCGTTTCGGTAATGATTTTACAACACTATTTGGTACAGAACCCTGAGGTGTCCAGGTGATGAGAAAGAGATACCTCCTAAGTATTAATGTGTCCAAAGTTCCGATGGAGCCTGTCCGCCTATTTCCTTCTTTTTTTCTAATACATGGTTTTAATTCATGTCGCCCGACACAAAATTACTCTTCTGATTCGAGGGTGCGATGCGCAATGTCAGTTAAAGGCACATGTTTGTCGGAAAACAGATTACTCTTCTCCCAGTCTTAAGGACAAGTTGCCACACAACGACACACTCTTCCCTTCCACCCAGGTCACCCAGGGAGGGTGTAACGGCACTAATCCCCGCTCTACCTGAGGACCCCTAATGCATCCGGTCAGTTAAGCTCGGGTAGTGGAGTAACGGTTCTAATCCCCGCCCTACCCGGGGATTCCACTCATTCTTGTCCTGCAGCGGCCCACACGCACCTCATGTTCCCGTCACTTCATACGCTCTGGAATGGTTATCTACATTCTGCGTTGTCTTTGGCAGGTCTTAGTTTCACCTTCTGTGCTTTCCTTTTAGTTGTGGTAGAAAGAATGCAGTTTGCCATATTCTGTCCCGCTCAGCCCCTTCTTTCCTTTACCTCCCGCGACCCCCTGGTCGCTCTCCACCTGCTATTTACACATATGACACACTTGGTTGCTGCACACGGTGCTGCACGCGAAATACATCTGAACCCTGGGACTAAATTCTATAAAATTGGCCGCCCTGAAGTTCGGCTGGTTAAGATAATCCTCAACGTCCCATGGTTGTGATTGAAGAAAAGACAGCTGAAGAATTGTCGTCGTCGTCGTCCCCCCCCCCGCCCCCCCCACCCCCACTCCCCGCATCGACCAGAAGCTGCGAGAGTCTCTGTGCTGTAAAAATTTCCATTTCTTGTCTCTGAAAATAATATTTTTTTAAAAACGAGGGAGTAAATCAGGGTGACACTCATAACGGGTAATTAGAGCTAGGAAAGACCAATAAAACTGTCTTATTAACAGATATATTAACCAAATATAATAACAGAGACGATGCTTGCATCCCCGGGATTACCCGGTAAACAGAAAACACAGGATGAAGCAACGACTGCTGACATTCGTTTGGATCATCGCTGGACTTCTGCAACTGCGCACGCAACACACGTTCGATACAAACCCCACCCCGGACCCGAACACTACCACACAACAGGCCACGCCCAGCCCGGACACCACACCACACATATAGGCAGACAGCGAGAATCACACCTGTTGCGAAAACATTGCCCAATGGGACCCGTTTTCAGACACAGCAGAGGCCATTCTAGTAATTAAAATAATCTGTCTGACCCTGGGCGCTATCTGTGCTGTTAATATTGAAAACATCTGTGTTGCTCCCAATAAAAGCAGACGCACATTTATTAATTAGAGGGAGGTCTATCTTTTTTCAGGTTGCTTTACAATTATTTTGAAAAGCGGCTGTGCCACGTGTTTGCTTTCTGGCCTCTCACTGGGGAAAGACAAGTTCTATTCCAGCTCTGCACAATAACTGACCTGTCACACTCTGTCAGCTATTCACAACTTAAATGGTGGAATACTGCATGAAGGACATTTACTTTATCCAGGATCTGAGTTTATAATTTAGGAACAAGTTTGTTTATTCAGCAAATGTATTAATCGGGATTGTGTTTTCCACACAATACCCAGTTCCCCATATCTCCAAGAACTCCCTCACACTCTATCTCTCCCTTGCATTCTCTCCCTCTCTCACACCCTCTCACACTAACCCTCACTCACATTCTCTCCCTCTCTCACACTCACTCCCTCTCTCGCACTTTAACCCTCTCACGCACTCACTCTCTCCCCCTTTCGCATTATCTCTCTATTGTACTCTCTCTCACACATTCTCTCCCTCTCTCACACACCCTCCTCTCGCACTCTCTCACTCTCTCCCCCGTTCGCACTCTCTCTCTCTCTTGCACTCACCCTCTCTCACACTCTCCCCTCTCACACTCTCTCCTTCTGACGCATTATCGACCTCACTCACATACCTTCTCTCCAACTCTCTCACACTCTCCCTCGCTCACAGTCTCCCTTTCTAGCACACTCTCCCTATCTCATGCACTCTTCTTCTCTCACACTCTCTCCCTCACTCATACTCCCTCCATCTCTCACACACCCACCAACTCTCACACCCTCCCTCTCTCACACTCCCTCCATCTCTCACACCTCCTCTCTCAAATCTGCCTCTCTCATACCTTGTTCTCCATTTATACTCACTCCCACTCTCCCACTCTCTCTGACACATTTCTCCTTGTCTCACACTTACCCCTCTCTCACGTTCTGCCCCTCTCTCACGCACTCTCCCTTCCTCTCTCTCCCTCCATGCCTCCCTCCCTCTCTCACTCCTCCTTTAGATACTTGCTCTCACACTCTGTCCCTCTCTCACGCTCTCTCCATCCCTACATCTCTCTCCTTCCATGCCTCCCTCATTCTCACACAACTCCCTCGCTGCCATTTCTCTCACACTCTTTCCTCTCCCACACTTTCTCTCACACTCTTTCCCTGTCTTACATTTTCTATCACTCTTTCCCTCTCTCACACTTTCTCTCACACCCTTTCCCTCTCTCACACTTTCTCTCACATTCTTTCCCTCTCTCACACTTTCTATCACATTCTTTCCCCCCTCACACTTTCTCTCACAATCTTTCCCACTCCCACTCCCTCAGGCACTCGCTCGCTCTCTCCTTTACTTATGTCTGAGATTATGTTAGTATTTTATACACCATCCTTCTCACCCAATCTGCCTCCCTCACCCACACCCGCTCGGACTCCACTCTCTGCTTCTCTTTCTCTCAGACAATCTGCCTCCCTCACCCACACCCGCTCAGTCTCCACTCTCTGCTTCCCTTTCTCTCACACAATCTGCCTCCCTAACCCACACCCGCTCGGTTTCCACTCCCTGCTTCCCTTTCTCTCAGGCAATCTATCTCCTTCTCTCGTTTTACCCTTTATTTCTCCCACCACCTTTCACTCCCATTCTATCTCCGACCACCGTCTTTCTCTCTCAGCCTGTCTTCTATCAGCACTTTTCACTGACCAGTTCTCACTTCCTCCACATCTCACACTGCCACTCTTCCAGTTGAAGTGTGTGTATCAGATGGACGGCCGGTATCAGTTAGAGATGGGGTATCAGTTTTCACAGCTGAATATGTTTTAAAGCTGCTCTCTGAGGTGATGAGTTTGTATCTGCTGCAGCCTCTGAGTTTTCTGGAGTTCCAACAGGGGCTGTTTAGCACAGGGCTAAATCGCTGGCTTTGAAAGCAGATCAAGGCAGACCAGCAGCACGGTTCAATTCCCGTAACAGTCTCCCCGAACAGGCGCCGGTACAGCACGGTTCAATTCCCGTAACAGTCTCCCCGAACAGGCGCCGGTATGTGGCGACTAGGGGCTTTTCACAGTAAATTCATTTGAAGACTACTTGTGGAACCACCCAGAGACACACACTGACAATTGGAACTGAATCACTGAATGGTCACAGTTACAGAGGCTGCTACACCCCAGAGCGCAGTGGAACCACCCAGAGAAACACTCTGACAATTGGAACTGAATCACTGAATGGTCACAGTCACAGAGACAGCTACATCCCAGAGTGCAGTGGGACCACACAGAGAAACACACTGACAATTGGAACTGAATCACTGAATGGCCACAGTTTCAGAGGCAGCTACAGCCCAGAGTGCAGTGGAACCACCCAAAGAAACACACTGACAATTGGAACTGAATCATTGAATGGTCACATTGGAGTGAGGGATATCACTGAAACAATCGAAGATCTAGAGATGGGACTGATGGTGTCTGAGTGGACAACATCCTTTCTGCTAATATTAGCTGAATAATGTGATCAACACAGTCCAGTGTTTGGAAAGAGGTCACTCACTCACAAAAATAATATTTGCTTTCACTGAACACAATATCGTAATCTGTTTGTTCACATCTTTGAAAAATAAGTTAAATGATGTAACACCTCAATATCCCTGACGTGGTTCCACAGGGTATTAATTAAATACTTGGAGAATATATAACCTCAGTGTTTCAGACAGAGAGATTGCCAATCGCAGGAAGGGACACATCAATTCACACTGAAAATGCTTTATCCAATTCAGACTGCTGAGAAAATATTCTACCCAATCCTTGCTATTGTTGGTGTTCCTGGTAAGTGACTATCACCATTGAAGTTGTGTAAATCTGTGTGTGAGCGGCTCTCTGATTTTAAACTATGACTGAAAATGTTTAACACTGGTCTCGTGCTCACTGTTACACACACACCTGGTCAACGATACAATTCAGTTAATTCAAATCTCGTTAATAATGTCTATGGTTTGAATCCATTTAATCAACTAACAATAACCCTGTTTGTAACTTACGGGACCTCTGATCAATAAAGTTATTATATTGAGTGGAATCTTGCATAATGTTAGATTGGAACTTAGGGAAGGCAATCTCTCTGAAGGATGGTTTAGTAGGAGTAAGAATGAAATCACACTGAGGGTGGATCAATAATCAGATTGGAATATCTGACAGCGGTGAACAACGATTACTGGAAGTATCTGTAAGTGTAGAATTGTACTGAGCGTGGGTCTCTCGCCAGAGTGGAATATCTGATCGAATTATCTGTCTCCCACTGGGACTATCTGTCCTTGTGGAATTGTATTGCGTATGGGTCAGTAAGTGGACTGAAATTAGTTGGTTCTATTTTGAAATTATGTATTTTATTGGTGAGTGGTCGCTCCATTCTGTACAGTTCTCTCTGTGAGTTTAAACTTTGGAATAGGTTGAAAACAGAAAGAGTTTGGCTGTTTTGAAGATATTTGATATTAATTGTATGAAGTGAAATGTCTTTATCTCTGTTTTCTATTGATCTACTCTAACAGGAACAGATATCACCCACACTAATATTTCATAAAACCCACAGCAGTGCAGTATTCCAATAGGTTTTGTGATATTTTCTCATTCCTATTCATCCTGAAATGAACACACATGTTTGATCAATTTTTATGGGTGTTTATGAACAGTGTTTCTGCGTCACACGATTTGTGAATCTATTCACCTGAACCCAGAAATCCCTCCAGTCCATTCACACACTTGTTTTCCAAAGAGTGATTGGGGGACTTAGTGTTCTGATCAAAATGCAGCAGCGGACACTGATCTGTCGGAACATTAATTTCCCATCGAAATACCCACTTTACAAATTCATAATGAATGATGAAGTGCGCCTGCAATTAGTTGCATTGTTCCTCTGTATTCACCATTACTCTCAATCTGAATTTGTCTGTAAATTGTGTAATTATCATTCTGCTTCCCGATCCCGTACTGTTGATGGAAATGGTGAAGGAGAGTGATCCCAGTGGTGATCCTTGTGGAACACCACTTCCCACCTTCCACCAATCAGCCTAAATCCCTTTACCTCTCCATGTTTACTGTGTGTGTCGCCAGCATGTGTCCATTCTGCTGCTGTGTCCCCTAACTCCACTGGCTCTGAGATTACCCATCAGTCTGTTATGTCGGATCTTACTGACGGCCTTTAGAAAATCTAATTGTTTAACATCTATCATACTACTCAGATCTATTATTTCTGATAGTTATTGCAATAATTGTATGCAATGTGTCAGGAATAATGTTGACGTTGGAATATGTACCGACTATTTAGTGTACTCTGTGTTACTGGATTTCTGTTAAGTCAGACTTCTAATTCCATTTTTCCAACTGTTGACATTGTGACTGGAAGATTTGATTATATTCTGTTCTTAATTTAAGAATAACAGAGACCGACTTCTGCTTTTGAATTCTTTGGCAATTATTCTAATGATGTTCAGTGCCAGAAGACTGGAGGACAGCAAATGTTGTCCCCTTGTTCAAGAAGGGGAGCAAATATAACCCCGCTAACTATTGACCAGTGAGCCTTACTTCTGTTGTCGGAAAAATCTTGGAAAGGTTTATAAGAGATAGGATATATGATCATCTGGAAAGGAATAATTAGATTAGAGATAGTCAACGCGGTTTTGTGAAGGGTAGGTCGTGCCTCACAAACCTTATCGAGTTCTTTAAGAAGGTGACCAAACAGATGGATGAGGGTAAAGCAGTTGATGTGGTGTATATGGATTTCAGTAAAGCGTTTGATAAGAGTTCCCCATGGTAGGCTACTGCACAAAATACATATGGTATTCAGGGTGATTTAGCAGTTTGGATCAGAAATTGGCTAGCTGGAAGAAGACAAAGGGTGGTGGTTGATGGGAAATGTTCAGACTGGAGTCCAGTTACTAGTGGTGTACCACAAGGATCTGTTTTGGGGCCACTGCTGTTTGTAATTTTTATAAACGTCCTGGAGGAGGGCGTAGAAGGATGGGTGAATACATTTGCAGATGACACTAAATTCGGTGGCGTTGTGGACAGTGCGGAAGGATGTTACAAGTTACAGAGGGACATAGATAAGCTGCAGCGCTGGACTGAGAGGTGTCAAATGGAGTTTAATGCAGAAAAGTGTGAGGTGATTCATTTTGGAAGGAATAACAGGAAGACTGAGTACTGGGCTAATGGTAAGACTATTCGCAGTGTGGATGAGCAGAGAGATCTCGGTGTCCATGTACATAGATCCCTGAAAGTTGCCACCCAGGTTGAGAGGGTTGTTAAGAAGGCGTACGGTGTGTTAGCTTTTATTGGTAGAGGGATTGAGTTTAGGAGCCATGAGGTCATGTTGCAGCTATACAACACTCTGGTGCGGACGCATTTGGAGTATTGCGTGCAATTCTGGTCGCCGCATAAGAGGGAGGATGTGGAAGCATTGGAAAGGGTGCAGAGGAGATTTATCAGAATGTTGCCTGGTATGGACCGAAGATCTTATGAGGAAAGGCTGAGGGACTTGAGGCTGTTTTCGTTAGAGAAAAAAAGGTTAAGAGGTGACTTAATTGAGGGATACAAGACGATCAGATGATTGGATAGGGTGGACAGTGAGAGCCTTTTTCCTCGGATGGTGATGTCTAGCACGAGGGGACATACCTTTAAATTGAGTGGAGATAGATATAAGACAGATGTCAGAGGTAGGTTCTTTACTCAGATAAGGGCGTGGAATGCCCTCCCTGCAACAGTAGTGGACTCGCCAACACTAAGGTCATTCAAATGGTCATTGGATAGACATATGGATGATAAGGGAATAGTTTAGATGGGCTGGTTCACATTCGGCTGGGCCGAATGAGTGGTTTCACAGGTCGGCGCAACATCGAGGGCCGAAGGGCCTGTACTGCGCTGTAATGTTCTATGTTCTATGTTCTAATAGATAATATTGTCTCTGCACTTTCTCACTGTCTATGTTATTAAAATGTGTTGTTGAAATCCATCCGCCTCCAATAATCTCCCTCTACTTGGCCTCCGATCCTCTGGCCTCCGATCAGCTCTTGATCTTTTCACTGAGATCTGTCATTGCGACATCGTTCGTCTCAATTTCTCTGTGCCTCTCACCAAACCTATCCTGACTCACTCTAAACTTGCTCAAATCCTCTCTCTAATATCTTACCCTGACCTGGTGATCAAAGCTGCTCACAAAGGTCGTGCCATTATTGTCTGGTGTCCTGACTTCTTCCTCACAGAGGCTGGCTGTCAACTCTCAGACCCATCCTGCTGCCTCTCCCTGGACCAGCAGCACACCACCAAATATCATGATATTGTTTCCTGGACTTTCACTGACCGCATCGACTCTGGATATCTTCTGTCCACAGCCTCTAACATCATAGTCCCACAATCCCACACATCCTGCATCAACCTCCCGCTTCTACCTCCTTCCCAAAATCCACAAACAGGAAAGGCCCAGTACACCCTTATTTCGGCCTGTTCCCGTCCCACCAAGATCAGGTCTTCCTAGCTTGATCCCATCCGCTTTACCGTTCTGCCCCTTTCCGAAGGCATTGGTGGCACAGTGACACAATGGTTTGCACTGCTGCCTCACTGCACCAGGGCCCCTGGATCAATTCCTACCTTGGGTGACTGTCTGTGTGGAGACTGCACTTTTTCTCCGTGTCTGCGTGGGTTTCCTCCGGGGGCTCCGCTTACCTCCCACAGTCCAAAGATATGCAGGTTAGCTGGAGTGACCATGCTAAATTACTCCGTAGTGTCCAAAAAGATGTGTAGGTTAGATAACGGGGTTAATGAGATAGGCGGGGGAGTGAGCTTGGTTGAGGTAAACTTTCACAGTTTGGTACAGACTGAATGGGCCGAATGACCTCCTTCTGCGCTGTGGGGATTCTATGATTCCTGATTCCTCTGGTGCCATATGTCATATAAAGAAGGTCCATTACCCTGGCCGTTGTAGCCATCTAAGATGGCCACCTGCAAAGGACCATGGGAATTGTCGCCAACCCAGGTCTCAGACAGGTACAGAGCTTATGTGTTTTTGAAACACAGGTAGCTGGACCTGGTCGAAACCCCCGCTCGTTTGCATTCTTAATGGCCCGGTTCCCAGGACAATAGGACTCCAATCAAGAATCTGGAACAGCCAGAGACTGAGCGGCACCACTCCCTTTACTCAGAGAGCCCAACTGCCAAGGTCAATGACCGCTAAGGACCCGTCCATCCACTAAGGCACCCGCCGCTTTATTGGCCAAAATCGAAGACAGTGTTCAGAGCACTGTCGAACTATTGTGTCCATATTTAAGGACCGCCCCAAAGAGCAAGAAATCCCAGAGGGATAACAGGGGAAACAGCCATGTGTTCTGTCTCTTTTGGATCTGGCCTGTGCCAGCCTGCTTTGAATCCGACCTGTGCCAGCCAACTATAGCAGGAACAGCCAGCCATGTTCAAGACCAACGATCGCTGCGTGACTGCTAAGCCCAGCAGAGACAGAGCCACTTTTTTTCGAACCAGCCGAGTGAAATCCATAGAAAGGCCTTATCCATTTGCACAGTGCCGGTCCCTCTGAAGTTAAGTATAGGTTATTGTAGCTGATAGATGTAGTTTAACTCGTAGTGGATATTGTGTTTGCTTATCGAAGTAACCCTTATGCATGTTAATAAACCACCTTTTGGACTAAATAACTGGTTGTGTGGTCTTTTGATCGATATAAGGGAAGGCTTGTGGTTCACCAACATTATCATTAATATTAGCAAGAGTAATGGTGACGCTGTTTGGTAGACCCACAAGTGTAGGGCAACAATATTGGCGACCCAGATGGGTCTCAATTCGAAGTGACTTTGTCACTCCGAGAGAACACACAAACTTTGAATCCCATTGCGAGAAAGAACCAAAAGTGCAAATCCCATATCGATCAACTTACCGAATTTCGGAAGTGTGTACTAACCCGCATACGTACCTAACGGGAAGAGCAAGGTAAACTCGTTAGAATTGTGTACAACTATCGAGAGATGGTGAGCCAGAAGATAGCTAAGGCCATACCCGCTGTTCAAATCGCCGCCTTATTCCCCTGTCCCAAATCAAAATAGAGCAAGAGATAAGAGAAGTAATGGCCACGAAAACAATGGATTGATTGATGAACCCACAGGAACCCGAGGTCGCAGCGCCCAACAGAGCAATACCCATATGGGAGGAAGAGTTAAGGAAATAATTAAAGGGGAAGGGATAGCCCCTTTGGTCGAATGTTTGCGCTAATGATGACTCAGGTCCAGGAAACATAGGAAAAACTTGGTGGGAGAACCTAAGCGAGGTACACAAGAAAAATTTAGGAAAGATCAGAAAGCCGATGGCAATCGTGTCCTGTTTGGCACATTGCGAGGCACAGAGGAGGTCGAGAAGACGCTCCACAGGCAGTTAATTGAGAAGGAAGAAAAGAACGAGAGAAACAGTAACGAAAGTGAGAAGATAATTGAGCAACTCCGGGAACAGTTAGCAGCTGAGGTTAAGGAAATGGCCGATGCAAAACGTGCATAACAATTTTGTCTAGTTCACCTTAGTAGCTTCCAGACCGAGTGTGATAAAGCTTACCAAGATACACAGCGCGCTGTCCTGGTAAGAAAGGAAACAGAACAACAGGCTAACTAGCAAATGCGGAGGTCTAAAAGCAGCATTGAGAGCACTCCACAGCTCCACGAAGGAACACAGGCAGAGTCCCATTGACCATGCTAAATGCCAGCAGAAGATAGAAAAGTTACAGTCGCTACTCTCAGTACAGAATAGCTTTATGTACACTTTCGGAGAGGATTTAGATGAGGAAGATATTCCCCATTGGCAAGAATTAAACGAAAGCGCCCAAAGAAATAAAGAGGGCACGGGAAATCTAAATCGAGCGACCCCCACGCCCCAGAAAGTAAAACACCCGCCCTACCGACTGCAGATACAGCACACACCCCCACTCACAATTCGACCCCCATGAATCCGGTACCACACAACGCAGGTCATCGGATCAGGATGAGCCTGATATCCTTTACACAATCCCACTGTTCATAACCCAATTAAGAGTAGCTTGCACGAAAATTAGCCCATTCCAGCCCATCGCAGACCTGCACAGCTTCTTTGAGGAGGTGCGACAACAAAACGTTATCTACGGCCGAGTCAAGAGAGAGGAAGTAAAGCTAATAGTTCAGAGTCTTAGCCAGTCCGTAAGATCAGCTTTGCCGCAACCCTAAAATGTAGCAGGAGGAACCATACAGGAAATGAAGACAGCCATGTTAGATGCCATCGGGTATAACAAAGGAGACCCAGTCGAGGGTTTATATCACTGCAGGCACAGAAGAGACAGCATCCGACCGCATTTGAAAATGAAAAAATGAAATGAAAATCGCTGATTGTCACAAGTAGGCTTCAATTAAGTTACTGTGAAAAGCCCCTAGTCGCCACATTCCGACGCCTGATCGTGGAGAGATTTACCAGGGTGTTGCCTGGCATGGCGGCCATTAGCTATGAGGAGCGGTTGAATAAACTCGGTTTGCTCTCACTGGAACGAAGGAGATTGAGGGGCGACCTGATAGAGGTCTACAAAATTATGAGGGGCATAGACAGAGTGGATAGTCAGAGGCTTTTCCGCAGTGTAGAGGGGTGAATTACTAGGGGGTATAGGTTTAAATTGCGAGGGGCGAGGTTTAGAGTAGATGTACGAGGCAAGTCTTTTACACAGAGGGTAGTGGGTGCCTGGAACTCGCTACCGGAGGAGGTGGTGGAAGCAGGGACGATAGTGACATTTAAGGGTAATCTTGACAAATACATGAATAGGATGGGAATATATGAATACGGACCCCGGAAGTGTAGATGATTTTAGTTTAGACGTGATGTGGAGACCCGGCATTGGACTGGGGTGAGCACAATACGAAGTCTTACAACACCAGGTTAAAGTCCAACAGGTTTATTTCGATGGCTAGTTTAGTTTAGACGGGCAGCATGGTCGGCAGAGGCTTGGAGGGCCGAAGGGCCTGTTCCGATGCTGTACTTTCTTTCGTTCTTTGTTCTTTGAGGCCGGTACGGGAATTGAACCCACGCTACTGGTCTGCCTTGGACTGCTTTTAAAGCCAGCTATTTAACCCCGTGTGCTAAACCAGCCCCGAATAATAATTGCTTGTCAAAAGTAGGCTTCAATCAAATTACTGTGAAAAGCCCCTAGTCGCCACATTCCAGCGCATGTTCGGGGAGGCTGGTACGGGAATTGAACCCGCGCTGCTGGCATTGTTTTACATTACAAGCCAGCTGTTTAACCCACTGTGCTAAACCATCCCCGTGAACCAGGCACCACGAGGTTGTTACAATTGTGGCCACATGGGACATTACGTCCCCAATTTCCGACTAAACCGCACGAACCAGCACCAGTACCAACAACCAAACCCCCACCCAGGAACAATGTTAGGCCCATGCATAATGTTATCAACCGTTCAGACGATGTAGCGTTTGGTTCCACAGATTGACGTGTTCGGTCTCCCCAACGTGGGTCCGTGACACATGCTGGGACAAATCAGGGAGACCAGGCGTTACAGGCACAGTCCGGGAGATACAGTAGATTTCCTTTGGGGCACAGGAGGAGCCCGCACCACTTTAGACTCCTCCACCATGTTCCAACGTGACAAATGGCCCAGCACAGACATCATCACCCTGAGTGGATGCACCGCCCACATACAGCAAGGATATATCACAGCTCCCGTACAAATTCAGACGGGGAACATTAGCAACCGACAACCCCTCGTTTTCGTTCACTTGCCTCAAACAGCAGAGCACATTTTAGGCATTGATTTTATGAGCTTCCATAACCTTTCGTTTGACCCAGTAAACAAATGTGTCAGGCGAATGGCCAAAACAGCTAGGGTTCCCGCTACGCTCACAGTAGGGGATTTTGAAAACAGGATTTGCTCTGTAGAGGACTATTGGTTTAATCCACAAACAATTAGTGCAGACCAGACGATTAGAGAAGTCCTCATTAAACACAAAGCTTCATTCGCACAACCACGATTGGGGGAGGATCCAAGGTACGGTAAGGATTTCAGGTCCCGATCCAAAGCCTCAAAAACAATACGGTTTCCCACAGCTGCCAAGGGTCAGATTTCGAAGGTTATTTACAGTTTGTTAGACCGAGGAGTTATTCGATCCATAGCGTCCACAAATAATGCCCCAATTTGGACCATAAAAAAGTACGATGGTTCATGACGACGACGATAACTTAATAAAGTAAGACCTTTAGCAGTTCCCACTTTTTCCACGTGTCCCGAGACCATGCTCAAGCAGGGAGTACAGGCCAAGTACTTCACAGTGCTGGATATCAGCAATGGCTTTTGATCCATCCCGTCAGACAAGCCCTGCCTGTATAAGTTCGTGTTTACCTTTCAAGGGCAGCACTACACATGAACATGCGCCCCCCCCCCCCCCCCACAAGGATTCCATAACTCCCCCTCCAATTCCCATGGACAATTGGCCAACAGTCTTTCTTAATTTCCCCGACCCGAATGCCGAATACAACATGTCGACCATCTGCTTTGCAAACCAGCACAAAATAGGAACACATGGAATCCTTATCGGAATTACTATGCCTACGGCAATCCATCGGATGCAAGGAAAACCCCAAAAAGGCACAGATTTTAAAGGAATAATGTATTTATTTTGGCGCCATCATCACCCACGGGAAGAGAGAAATTGAGCAAAAACGGATTGAGTCCATCGTTAAATTGCCCCTGCCCCAAAATGTCAGTGCACTCCGGTCATTCCTACGTTTCGTAGGATATTGCCGAAATCATATAGCTGCTTTTGCCACTAAAGCAGCCCCACCCTCAGAGCTCTTTAAAAAGAACGCCCCATGGGAATGGCTTCTGCAACGCACAGACGCCATTGATTATTTAAAACATGCCCGAGGCACAGCCCCCACTTTACAAGTTCCAGACCCAGACTTGCCCTATGCCATCGATGTAGCAACCATCGCCTGAACCCTAACAGCAGCACTCCTGCAAGAGCGACACCATCACTTAGGACGTAGCCTACACCTCAAGAATATTAGAAATCGTAGAACAAGAATTCTCAGCCTGCGAACGGCATTTGCTGGCAGTCTTTTGGGCAGTACAGTACTTTGCGTATATCACAGGCCTCAACTAAGTCACGATCTTGACCGAGCGCACCCCCACGCAACTATTACTGGACGGTAGATTAAAGGGTGGTTCCGTCAGCCAAATCAGAACAGCTCGCTGGACACTACTGCTACAAGGCAGGGGCTTACGGTAAAATGCACCAAGACTCACACATTTCTGGCCGATAATCTCCAATATGCAGGTACCCCACATGAGTGCCAGATCATAGCAGCCCAACACCACACAGGACCCTTTAGCCCAAAGTCACTACATCCACGAGCAGGCAATGAGACACAGGATTCTCAAACGACAGGGAATGCTTAAAAAATTGATGTAGACTGTTCCTCCACAATCGAAAATGGAGTTAGAAAACTGGTTGTGGAATTTACGTAGAAGACGCGCAGGGACGCCCACTAGAAGAGATCTCTTTAAAATTATCCGGCCATCTAGGTTCAGAGGCAGCAGAACTCGCACCATAGCCTATGTAATCCGGCACCCCACCTGTTTTACAATCCCCGCAGACATACACTCGGACAGACTGTATGTGTGCAACAGTTTAACAGAATTCCTGCCCCTGTGGGAATCTCCAGGTCTTGTTTCAGCCGATGGAAACCCGCTACCCTCTGCCCCATTGTTAAATCACATTTCCAAGGCAGCCTCAGATCGCACGTGTGGTATTATTAATGCAAGAAGCCATCATCATTCGTCCGCACCCGGTAATGTACAACAGGCGCCTTAACCAAAGCAGGATCCCGCCATGGTCACTTCTGGCAGCCACCCGAAAGCGAACCGATACACGCAGTTCAGGTGTCCCAGACCAATATTGAGGATCTATCTACAAGCCCACAAAGCAGACGACACCTTCAAACAGGTTTTCGACGGCACCTTCCCTGCCCCCTGGAAGGATGCACTTATTGTACAGGACGGCATAGTTTTCAAAAATTGATTTTATATGGTCCCCACCCAGAATATAAACCATCTAATTTTCCAATTTCATGACGGACACGGACATACTATTGCCCATTTAAGACCTCTGTGTTGGTGGACCGCCCTCACCCACGAAAAAGCAGTCCAACAGGTTACAGAAAACATTAAAGCGGCACAATTCGTTGCAGCTGTCCGATTAGGCGCGAGAAGGAAGCACAGTAAAACCTACTCTGACAAAACCGTCCACCCCGTAGACACACAGTTGGTCAGCAAGTAATGGTTTCACTTTACAATCCCGGTTCTTTCCTCTCCCCCAAATTTGCGGGACCCTACTCTATTTCCGACAAAGTGAGCCCCTCCGTGTACAAGATAACGACCCCCCCCCCCCCAACGGTAAAACTGGTTGGTTCCACATCAACCAACTCAAAGTCTACGGATCCCAATTTAGCCACTCCCACCACATCTCTCTGGCAATAGGAGACGGTTCTTCCCCACCCATCGATAACCTAGTCCGACCGCTACGGAAACACTCTCCCAGCCATGACAGGATGTATCCCACAGACCAGAACGTGTCTCCGCCCACAGGTACAAACTTCCACCTTGAACTTGACTCCGACGACAGCGAGAATCTCCCGGATTTGATTACTATCCCTGAACACTGGCGCAATCTCTCGTGCCTGTCACCCCAGCTCCCAGAACAACGACTTAGATATCTCGAACCTCTTTATGCACTTCCCCACCTATCGCCACAGCCACCGCCCGACCACAGTGATTTGTCCTCCACTCCTACCGCCCCTGCTCCTCACGACAAGCCAGCGCCTCTTTGGCACTGCGACAACTCTTGCAGACTAATAAGGCACAACAATTCGGTTTATCCGACGGCCCACGCGGCCACGGCACAGAAACGGCAGACACGAGTCTGGCAACCGGGAGATGGTGATGACTCAGATACTGAAATGAAATGAAAATCGCTTATTTTCACAAGTAGGCTTCAAATGAAGTTGCTGTGAAAAGCCCCTTGTCGCCACATTCTGGCGCCTGTTCGGAGACGCTGGAATGGGAATACTGACTCTCGTTTCGGTAATGATTTTACAACACTATTTGGTACAGAACCCTGAGGTGTCCAGGTGATGAGAAAGAGATACCTCCTAAGTATTAATGTGTCCAAAGTTCCGATGGAGCCTGTCCGCCTATTTCCTTCTTTTTTTCTAATACATGGTTTTAATTCATGTCGCCCGACACAAAATTACTCTTCTGATTCGAGGGTGCGATGCGCAATGTCAGTTAAAGGCACATGTTTGTCGGAAAACAGATTACTCTTCTCCCAGTCTTAAGGACAAGTTGCCACACAACGACACACTCTTCCCTTCCACCCAGGTCACCCAGGGAGGGTGTAACGGCACTAATCCCCGCTCTACCTGAGGACCCCTAATGCATCCGGTCAGTTAAGCTCGGGTAGTGGAGTAACGGTTCTAATCCCCGCCCTACCCGGGGATTCCACTCATTCTTGTCCTGCAGCGGCCCACACGCACCTCATGTTCCCGTCACTTCATACGCTCTGGAATGGTTATCTACATTCTGCGTTGTCTTTGGCAGGTCTTAGTTTCACCTTCTGTGCTTTCCTTTTAGTTGTGGTAGAAAGAATGCAGTTTGCCATATTCTGTCCCGCTCAGCCCCTTCTTTCCTTTACCTCCCGCGACCCCCTGGTCGCTCTCCACCTGCTATTTACACATATGACACACTTGGTTGCTGCACACGGTGCTGCACGCGAAATACATCTGAACCCTGGGACTAAATTCTATAAAATTGGCCGCCCTGAAGTTCGGCTGGTTAAGATAATCCTCAACGTCCCATGGTTGTGATTGAAGAAAAGACAGCTGAAGAATTGTCGTCGTCGTCGTCCCCCCCCCCCGCCCCCCCCACCCCCACTCCCCGCATCGACCAGAAGCTGCGAGAGTCTCTGTGCTGTAAAAATTTCCATTTCTTGTCTCTGAAAATAATATTTTTTTAAAAACGAGGGAGTAAATCAGGGTGACACTCATAACGGGTAATTAGAGCTAGGAAAGACCAATAAAACTGTCTTATTAACAGATATATTAACCAAATATAATAACAGAGACGATGCTTGCATCCCCGGGATTACCCGGTAAACAGAAAACACAGGATGAAGCAACGACTGCTGACATTCGTTTGGATCATCGCTGGACTTCTGCAACTGCGCACGCAACACACGTTCGATACAAACCCCACCCCGGACCCGAACACTACCACACAACAGGCCACGCCCAGCCCGGACACCACACCACACATATAGGCAGACAGCGAGAATCACACCTGTTGCGAAAACATTGCCCAATGGGACCCGTTTTCAGACACAGCAGAGGCCATTCTAGTAATTAAAATAATCTGCAGTGTCATCCAGACACTCCGACTCTGTAAATGGCGCGGCAAAGCCTCCCGCTCCCCGAGATAAACAGTCGGAGCCCCCTTCTTTGGAGTTCAACAAAACTAAAGTCATGTATCTTATAGCTGCTAAGAATCAACCATGTAACTCGCTAACTTTACCAGGTTTAAGTAGAAATGTGATGCTGCTGTTTTACAATGTTGTACTGTATATACGTTCATTGATATCCACCAGCAGCATGAGAGAAGCTTAGATAGTGTTAGCGAGAGATGAACTGTGCGGATAAATTAAAAGTTTTATAGTGACTGTTAGAGATTAATTAATTTGTGATGCTTTAATAAAATATGAGGTCAATGTCCCAAACCATAGGATAGAGTAGATCAGAACCTTTCCTTGACCAAGGCTGACTGGCCCACCAAGGATGAACAGGGATCAATACTGTGATCCATCCACGCTTCGCGATCAGGATCAAGAGGACGGGATATAGCCATCTAAGATGGCCACCTGCAAAGGACCATGGGAATTATGGCCAACCCAGGACTCAGACAGATACAGAGCTTATGTGGATTTGAAACACAGGTAGCTCGACCTGATCGAAAACCCCGCTCGTTTGCATTGTCAATGGTCCGGTTCCCAGGACAATAGGACTTCAATCAAGAAACCAATACAGCCACAGACTGATCGGCGCCACTCTCTTTACCCAGGAAGCCCAACTGCCAAGGTCAATGACCGCTGAGGACCCGCCCAGCTACCAAGGCACCCGCCCCTTTATTGGCCAAAATCGAAGGCAGTGATCAGAGCCCTGTCGAACTATTGGGTCCAAGGTTAAGGACCGCCCCAAAGAGCGCGAAATCCCAGAGGCATAAAAGAGGACATAGCCATGTGTTCTGTCTCTATTGGATCCGGCCTGTGCCAGTCTCCTGTGATCCGCACTGTGCCAGAAAACTGTCGCAGGAACAGCCAGCCTAGTTCAAGACCAACGATCGCAACCTGACTGATGTGCCCAGCATCTTTCTTCGAACCAGCTGAGTGAAATCCAGATAAAGGCTTTATCCATTTGCACAGTGCCGGTCACCCTGAAGTTAATTGTAGCTGACAGGTGTAGTTTAACTCGTAGTGGATATTGTGTTTGCATGTCGTAGTAACCCTTTTGCATGTAAATAAACCATCCTTTGAACTAACTAACTGGATTTGTGGTAATTTGATCCATATAAGGGAAGGCTTGTGGTTCACCAACATTATCATTAATATTAGCAACAGTATTGCCGACACTGTTGGGATAGAGCAACATTATAGGGCAACACCCTGACCGCCGTATCTTCACAATGGATGTCCAATCCCTCTTCACCTCCGTTCCCCAACACAATGATTGTGTACAGACCCTCATACACTGCTTCCTGTAAAGACTGCATCTCATTCTCCCACTTTCTCCTCCTCCATCGCCTCTGTTCTGATGATGACGTGTCCTTCTGGCATGTCTGTCTTTCCTTAACAGGGACTGGCCCTACCACCTTCATTTTGATTACAGGGCTCTCAATCGTGTTCAATTAAGTTCTCACACCTCTGCCCTCACACATCCCCCTCCCTCCCTGAAACATGATCGTGTCTACCTATCCCCACTTTCCACACCAACAGCCTCCACATTGAAAGGAAAATCCTTCACCATTTCTGCCAGCTCCAGCATGACGTCACCACCAATCACATCTTCACCTCTCTCCAACCACCCCCTCAATTTCTGCATTCCTCAGGTACCGCTCCCTCCCCCTTGTCCACTTCCCCCTCACACCCCACACCCCTTTCCCTTCCCCCAGCACCTTCCCCTGCAATCACAGACGGTGCAACAACTGTCCCTTTACCTCCTCCCGTCCCATGGTTCTCAGCAGCAAACTCTCCTTTCTGGGGAAGCAGCGTTTCACTTCTGTGCCTTCAATTTGTTCTACTGTATTCGCTGCTGCCAATACCGTCCACTCTTCATTGGGGAGACTAAACACAAACTGGGAGACTGCTTTGTGGAACATGGCCCCAGCCTTCCTGTTGCGGCCAAGTGAACTCAACACCTTGCTCTCAGGCCCACATGTCTGTCCTTGGCCTGCGACAAGAATGCAGTGAAGCCCAACGCAAGCTAGAGGAGCAACATCTCATCGTCCAATTAGGATGTTACATGCTGCAGGACGTACAGTGCAGAAGGAGGGCAGTCGGCACATCGACTCTGCACCGACCGACATAAGCCCTCACTTCCACTCCATCCCCGGAATCAAATAACCCTTCCTAACCTTGTTTGGTCACAAAGGGCAATTTATCATCGCCAATCCACCTAACCTGCACGTCTTTGGACTGTGGGAGGAAACTGGAGCACCCGGAGGAAACCCAGGCAGACACGGGGAGAACGTGCAGACTCCGCACCGACAGTGACTCAGCGGGGAATCAAACCTGGGACCCTGGAGCTGTGAAGCCACAGTTCTGTCCACTGGTGCTACCGTGCTGTCCGATTTCAACAATTTAGACTGGAAACTTTCTCCTCCATCTTAACGCCCTTGTTTTGGAATTTCCCTACTTTTTGGTCGAATGCAATGAGTCCGAAACTGGAGAGAGTCTATTCCGGCCAAGTGAACCCTGGGGAATGTCCAATGCCGGAGCGGGAATATTCCTGAGAAAAGCTTGGCAGGGATTGTTTTCAAACAGGGAGAGGATGGATTCCTGGGAATAGTGATGCTGGGATGTTCCAGACATGGCAATGGGGGATTCCTGGGAGCGGGTGCTTTAAGAATGTCTAAACCTGGGAGGGGTGTGCCCTCGGAATGTTCTGGAGACTGGACAGACTCTATTCTGCACAGAGTGGGCTGCACGGTAGCACAGTGGTTAGCACAGTTTATTCACAGCTCCAGGGTCCCAGGCTCGATTCCCGGCTTGGGTCTCTCTCCGTGCGGAGTCTGCACTTTCTCCCCCGTGTCTGCGTGGGTTTCCTCCGGGTGCTCCGGTTTCCTCCCACAGTCCAAAGATGAGCAGGTTAGGTGGATTGGCCAAGATAAATTGTGTTTAGTTTCCAAACAATTTAGATGGGGTCACTGGGTTGTGGGTATGGGGTGGGCTTAACTGGTTTTCTCTTTCCAAGGGCCGGTGCAGACTCGATGGGCCGAATGGCCTCCTTTTGCACTGTACATTCTATATTTCTATTCCTCCCATGATTATGAAGTGGGAAGGTCCTGCGTTTGTTATATTTTTTCCATTGATCGCTGAATATTCAAATAAACCAGGAGTGATGTCCAACCCCATCAGAAATCCAGTCCAGGGAACGGTCCAATCCGGGGTGTGGTCCAATAATTGAGCTGGGATGACAAACTCTGGTATGTTTGTATCCGGTTTGGGAAAGCTGGCCGGCCTGAGTGAATCCTGTAAATCAGACTAAATGAGAAATGTTACCTCTCCCAAAGGTATCTGAATTATAAACATTTTCCTACCACTGCCATCAAACTGACAGAGCTGCAATTCACACTCCCCCCCCCCCCCCCCCCATTCCCCATCTTTAACACTGGAGTTACATTTTCTACTTCCCTCTCTGCAGTGTTAATCTCTGTGCCCACTCCTCTCCCAACACTGCCACCCTCCCACTGTCTTTTATATTGGTGCTGCAATTGTGTCCTGGTTCAGACAGGGAGATTCATTATCCAATAATTTCCCGCGTCTCTCCTTTCTCTCTCTGACAGTTAATTTACTGGGAATTGTGATACTGTGTCGGGGGAAGTGTGGCCTCTCTACCTGCACCACTCGCTACCTGGTGGCCATGGCAACGGCGGATCTGCTGTTTATTATCATTAACCCCATACTGACCATGATCAATGAATATTATTTCCCCCGGAGTTTCCTGGACCTCACCTCTGTGTGTAGTGTTAAATCTGTCCTGTACGCTTCAGCCACTGACTGTTCTGTCTGGTTCACCCTCACTTTCTCCTTTGATCGATTTGTGGCCATTCGCTGCCACAAACTGAAAACTAAATATTGCACCGGGAAAGCTGCGGCTGTGGTTCTGTCAACAAGCGGCCTCCTGCTCGGTGTGAAAAACATCCCCCAGTACTTTACATATGAACCTGGAGAGATATCCGACAATGTCCAGTGGTTCTGTCAGACAAAGAGCGGCATTTTCACTGACCCCGAATGGGTTCGATATAACTGGTTTGATCAGGTTTTAACCCCATTGATTCCGTTCTTCTCAATCCTGTTGATCAACGCTCTGACAGTCAGACACATTTTACTGACCAGTCGGGTCCGGAAGGCACTGAGGGCTCAGAGTCAGGGAGACAACCGCACCGACCCAGAGATGGAGAGCAGAAGGAAATCAATGATTTTACTCTTCAGCATCTCCGGAACTTTCATCCTCCTCTGGACCGTGTCTGTTATTAAATTTTTCTATGTTGAACTGAGTGGATTATATGACATCACCCTTCCTCAATATAATTTACAACAAGTCGGATGGATGCTGCGGGATCTAAATTGCTGCACAAACACATGTATTTATGTGGTGACTCAGTCCAGGTTCAGGGAGCAGATCAAGATCGCGGTGAAATATCCGTTTACATCAATGATTAAATTAATAAATGAATAGAACTGACTGACAACCTCTCAGCCAATCAGGAACGCAAGACAACTATTGACACCCTCTAGCCAATCAGCAGCTCCAGCCACTCACTGACAGCCTCTCAGACATTCAGCAGCTCCAGCCACTGACTGACATCCTCTCAGCCAATCGGCTCCTCCAGTCTCTGACTGGCAGCCTCTCAGCCAATCAGCAGGTCCACCCTCAAATAGACAGCCTCTCAGCCAATCAGGAGCTTTAGTCTCTTGCTGACAGTCTCTCTGCCAATCAGGAGCTCCAGCCGCTGAATGACAGCCCCTAGGCGAATCAGGAGCTCCAGCTGCTGACTGGCAGCGCCTTAGCCAATCAGGAGCTCCAGATACAGGATCAAAGTTGCCTCAGTCAATTAGAGGTCTCCCGTACTACCTGACAACACGGTCTAACCAATGCGGGAACGGGGAACACTGACTGACGGAACGTTTAGCCAATCAGAAACTCCGCGTTCTGACTGCCTCCGCTGCAGCCAAGCAGAAACTCCGATTTCAGAATGACAGCTGGTGGCACCAACATAGACAGCACCATGGCCTGATTGGCTGTCGGGGAAGCACTGGCAGGGATGGCTGTGGGGAGCACTGGCAGTGCTGGCTGTGGGGGTGGGGGGGGGGGAGAACTGGCATGGCTGGCTGTGGTGGTGGGGAGCACTGGCAGAGCTGGCTTTGGGGGGACTGGCAGAGCAGGCTGTGGGGATGGGGATAACGGGCAGGGATGGCTATGTGGGCACTTTTAATGATGGCCACTGAATGCCCACGCCAAAATTGATGTGGCATACCCGATTGGATTTTATCGATCAGGCTCAAAGAACAAAGAACAAAAAAAAGTACAGCACAAGAACAGGCACATCGGCTCTCCAAGCCTGCGCCGACCATGCTGCCCGTCTAAACTAAAATCTTCTACACTTCTTGGATGTCTGTGTCCAAGCTGCGAGCTTCTATTGTGCACTTCAGAGTGGTGTTCGTTCTGAAGCCACATAATGCATGCTCATTTAGATAGACAGGGTACGCGCATGCAATAATTTCATCAGTTTGCTGACATCTGTCCAGAGTGGTCCCTATGAGCCTCCCTTCCTTTTCTACAGCGCATGGTAAAGTTCAGCCATGTCCTATTCAGATGTCCTCCTGTATGGTCCCTATGTTGTCTAGCTCGAAAACTCAGAACCCTACTTAGTCACTGGTGATGACGGGGAGCGGAAAGATCGTGCCCACAGCGTTCCCTAGGGTTCCAATGCAGTCATCATTGAACCATACTTTAGCCAACTGTTTCATTTGGCAGCCAGATAACTTTGAATGTTTGTTCCGGGTGAATAATTGCTCAATCTGCTCGTCACTGATCCACGATGGGGCCTGTCCTCTATGTACCTGTTGTAAATTTTCCCTCAGCTGTTCTATCATCCAATGTCCATATACACTGCAGAGAGGCCTATTGTGCTGTTGGTCATAGTCTTGCAATTTATCCTTAATAATTTGATTAATGTTCCTGGCATGTCCCTCTAACACAGCTACCATATGGCTGTGAGCTGCATTTCCAGTTAATTCTCCGTATGCGTCCTGTCGACAGTCCACATTGATGGAATTTAGAGCCCGTTTAACCTGTCGGATCAGCCGCCTAAGTTTATAGTCCAAATTAGCCAAATCAAGGGAATTAATAGTGGATACGACGTCTCCATATGCTGTTACTACATCATTCACTAATCCTCGTTTAACTCGGTCCTGTCTCTAACCCATTCCTACCTCCCTTCCTAACAGGCGGCGGGTCAGGTGAAGATAACGTTTCGTTTAAGTAGAGGGGAGCACTACTTTGACTGTTGGGTTCCAGCTATGTCCACCACCACAGGTACCAATTCGTGGTGGATGTTACCATAAAGGATTATCCCTGTGTATTTTAGGAATAATTTATTTTGTGGTCCGGGAGTGGCTTCAGGACAAATAGAGTGTGGTGTCCCTGGTGCTGGCTTTGGTCCTGTCCTCATCTCGCACATGGCAAGACTGCTCTCTATCAATGTCCCAGGGCACCTCTGTCCACGTTATAATCCTTTCTCGTGGCTATTAGCTGAACATCCAATTGCGGGACAACCATTATTTGGAAAAACACACCAATCCCCTGTTATAGTGACGCTCAGGTAGCATTTGGCTGAGCTTCCATTTAGCTCTTTGTAAATAAGCCTCCGATTCTTACACCCAAAAATGATGCTTTTATTGGAGTGTATCCATGATACACCATCCGGATATTTCCCCGCGTCAGGTGGAGCAACCCATAAATAACCTGGAATTAAAACCCATAAAAAACCTGGACTCTGATTTGGAATGTCCTGAGTGCTGAGTCCGGGGAATCCGATGAAAAGTAGACCGATGATGGTGTAATGTTCCATCTCATCGTGGTTCCTGGTCCGGTGATACCCTGAGGAAATGACGCAGAGTTTCTGTTGTGATCGCATGCTTAATATCTGCATTTATAGTATCACTACACGTGACCCCCCCCCTCCCGCCCGCCCCCTCCGTTTTATTTTAATAAAACGAAAGGAGGCAGGGCACTTAATGTATCTTTAAACACAGCCGATTGCGGTCGATGATTAGAGTGGTCGGAGTGCAACCTGCTTCACTGCCTGAATTGTAAGGCTGTCAGCATTATAATGTTTCATCCCGGGAGCAAGGAAGTTTGTATCAGGCCAGATGCAGTGCAATCAGGTGTGTCCAATTAGGCAACATACACATGTTTAGGAATGTCAAATCAGCAAACACCTTAACAAGATATAGTCTTTCGTCATTGCCATTGCGATGCAACGAGAGCGCCGGTGGCGATGGCTGTATGGGGCAGGCACCACCAGAAATTCTGCTACCTGAGGACTGTGAAGAGGGAGGCCGAACATCATCATCTGGGCACCTCAATAATCCGCGTGCCACATTACAGTATGTAGTTCACCCATGAGAGGCTCATCCGCAAAATCACTGGACACGCCTGGGTCCCAAACCTGCGATCGATCAGTATCCTCCTGAGCGGAACTGGTCTGCTCAGTGTCATCATCAGGTACAAGAACAAGACGACTGCTATGATCCCTTCCCCAAGATGGGCAAGGGCCGGGAGTGAACGTAATAGACGTCTGGTGAAGTACAGGGAGAACAGAACGTTGCTGACCAGAGGCCGCAGAAAGAACACGTCCAGGTTAGGGAAGAATAACCGATACAATACGGCCATCCTCAAACGTACAGGCATTACGGGTTACGCCCATGTCAGGTGGAGGGACTTGGACTACGGGTGGAACGCTAGGTCGAGACAGAGTGCCACTGGTGAGCGGGAATCGTGAAGGGATGGAACAGAGGCGTCATCTTCACCGGTGCTAACGTAAGATGATGGGCGTGGCTACGTTGTGTCCCGTAAGCTGTGAGCTGATTAACATGGAACCACCCAGTCTTTCCATTAGCATGAAGGATTTTGTTCATTGTAGTGTAGTGTAAGGAACTGCAAATTTTGGGGAGAGGAAGGAACTGGGGTTGTCGAGGGTGACCATCACTTGCTGTCCGACTGCGTATTCGACCGGGTGCACTTGCTTATCAAAATAGGCTTCGCTCTGCTTCTTCCGAGCCACTAACCGGACTGCAGCAGCTATCTGGGCTGCATTAATATCGTCGGTTAGTTGCTCGGCGGCCTTCTCATGTATCAGGGCTGTAATAGTGGGGTCGGCAAGATCGAATCCAAACAGGTATTCAACGCCCTTCATAGCTCGACCCGTCATAAGCGAGTGCGGGGTCAATCCTTTGGAACTGGAAACAGTATTTCTAATGATCATCGGGACAAAAGGGAAGCACTGTGTCCCAGGTGGTGTTATTCTGCTGCACTGTCTTCCTAATGACAGCCTTTAAAGTGCGATTCACCCGCTCCACAGTTCCACTGGACTGGGGTGGGATGCAATATGGAACTTGTGTTTAATCCCAAACCTGGCTGTAACGATTTGCACCATGCGACCTGTAAAATGTGTTTCCTGATCGGACTCTGTACTGCGGGGAAGACCCCATCACGTAAAGATTTGGTAGGTTAAGATTTTTGTGGATGCCTTGGCTGTGCTGGACAGGATAGTAAATGCTTCAACCCATTTAGTGAAGGTATCAATAACTATCAACACGTTCTTATATCCATTACTGCATTGCTGGAGCGGGCCGATATAGTCCAGCTGGTGATTCGTCCAGGAACCAGGAGTGTGTCTTAATTGTTCCTTCCTGGTATATCTATCGGGGTTATTCTGGGCGCAGATGAGACAATTTTCAACAGAATGCGTGACATTGTCCCGAAGATCCGGCCATCAACAGAGTGCCGTAAGGTGATCTAATGTGACATCTGTGCCTTGTTGTCCTGGTCCATCGTGGAACTGTTAATAAGCTGGTTCTGATACTGAGTGGGGGGGGCACATAATTTCAAAATCAGTCCATCCCGGATATGGAGTTTATCTCTCCAGTTGTCATAGGGGGTCGGGGATGTTCCGTCTCGGACTGCTTTGTAATTTTTGTCAGCGCGCTGGGCCTGGGAAAAGTCAGCAATATTGGCCTCTGAAAAGTGACTGCGCTTATCGGTTTACCTACAGGTGTTTGCCAGAATTACCCATTGAGGGCACAGGCTATGGCTACGGCTTCAACCTTGCAGTTACCGGGAGGGAGGCAAGGTGGAGGCTCATGACTTCCACAATGCCATATGTGCGATCAGCAGCATCTTGTAAAATATATTTTAACAACGGGGCTGATGGGAGAGGTTTGCCGTTTGCAGCGACGAAACCTCGGGGTTGCCAGAGGGGAAGGATATCTGTGAGGGTGTTACAGACATACAGGCTGTCTCGGTATTGCCAGAGGTGAAGGATATATGTGAGGGTGTTACAGACATACAGGCTATTTCGGAGTTGCCAGAGGGAAAGGATATATGTGAGGGTGTTACAGAAATACAGGCTCCCTCGGTATTGCCAGAGGTGAAGGATATCTGTGAGGGTGTTACAGACATACAGGCTATCTCGGGGTTGCCAGAGGTGAAGGATATATGTGAGGGTGTTACAGAAATACAGGCTGTCTCGGGATTGCCAGAGGGGAGAGATATCTGTGAGGGTGTTACAGACATACAGGCTATCTCGGGATTGCCAGAGGTGAAGGATATACTGGGGGAGAATTCGAAATGTCCAATTCAACTAAATGCACGTCTTTCAGGGCCTGTGGGAGGAAGCTGGAGCACCCGGAGCAAACCCACGCAGTGACGGGGAGAACGTGCAGACTCCGCATAGACAGTGACCCAAGTTGGGAATCAAACCTGCGACCGTGGGCCAACTGGCTACCATGTTGCTTTTTATGTATGTGTAAAAAGACTTGGGATTTTCCTGAACGCTATTTGCCAATGAGTTTTCGTGACCTCCTGTAGCCTTCCTGACTCCTTGCTTAAGTTCCTTCCTACTTCCCTTATATTCCACCAGGCTTCGTCTGTTCCCAGCCTTCTATCACGGACAAATGCCTCCTTTATCATTTTGACGCGGCCTACAATATCCCTCGTTATCCAAGCTTCCCGAAATTTGCCGTATTTACCCTTCTTCCGCACAGGAACATGCCGGTCCTTAATTCCTTTCAACTGACATTTGAAAGCCTCCCACATGTCAGATGTTCATTTACCCTCAAATATCCGTGCCCACTCTAGGTTCTCCAGTTCCCTCCTAATATTGTTATAATTAGTCTTCCCCCAATTGAGCACATTCACCATAGGACCACTCTTATACTTGTCCAGCAGCACTTTAAAACCTACTGAATTGTGGTCACTGTTTCCGAAATGCTCCCCTACTGAATCTTCGACCACCTGGCCGGGCTCTTTCCCCAATAACAGGTCCAGTGCAGCCCTTCCCTAGTCGGACTGTCTACATATTGTTTTAAGATACCCTCCTGGATGCTCCTTACAAACTCTGCCCCGACTAAGCCCCTGGCACTAAGTCAGCCCCAATCGATATTGGGGGAGTTGAAGTCGCCCATCACAACAACCATGCTGTTTTTGCTCGTTTCCAAAATCTGTCTACCTATCTGCTCCTCTATCTCCCGCTGGCTGTTGGGAGGCCTGTAGTAAACCCCCAACATTGTGACTGCACCCTTTTAATTCCTGATATCTACCCATATCGCTTCGCTGTCCTCTGAGGTGTACTCCCGTAGTAAAGCGGTGATATTCTCCCTAACCAGCAGCGCAACTCCTCCACCCCTTTTAAATCACCCTCCATCCCGCCTGAAACATCTAAATCCTGGAACGTTTAGCTGCCAATCCTGCCCTTCCCTCAACCAGGTCTCTGCAATGGCAACAACACCATAGATCCAAGTACTAATCCAAGCTCTAAGTTCATCTGCCTTATCCGTAATACATCTTGCATTAAAACATATGCAATTCAGTACCAGGCCCGCTGTTTTTAGCATCATCTCCCTATCTGCTCTGCCTCAGAACCATATAGGCCCGATTCCCTAGTTCTCCCTCAATGCTCTCACCTTTTGGCCAATTGCTCCCGTGCCCATTCCCCTGTCACACTAGTTTAAGTCCTCCCATCTGACACTAGCAAACCTCGCGGCCAGCATATTTATGCCTCTCCAATTTAGATGCAACCCGTCATTCTTATATAGGTCACACCTGCCCCGGAAGAGCTCCCACTGGTCCAGACAACGGAAACCCTCCCTCCTACACTGGCTGTATAGCCACGTGTTTAGCTGCTCTATCTTCCTATTTCTAGCCTCATTGGCACGTGGCACAGGGAGTAGTCGCGAGATTACAACCCCAGAGGTCCTGTCTTTTAACTTTCTACCTAACACCCTGAACGCCTGCTGGAGGACCTCATGCCCCTTCCTGCCTATGTCCTTAGTACGAATATGTACAACGACCTCTGTCTGTTTGCCCTCCCCCTTCAGGATGCCCACGACCGTTCGGAGACATCCTGGACCCTGGCATCAGGGAGGCAACATACCATCCTGGAGAATCGTTCAGGTCCACACATGCGCCTCTCTGTGCCCTGACTATAGAGTCCCAAGTTACTATCGTTCTTCTGCGCTTTGACCCTTCCTTCTGAATATCGGACCCAGCCGTGGTGCCACTGCTCTGGCTGCTGCTGTTTTCCACTGACAGGCGACCCCCCCCCCCCCCCCCACCGACAGTGTCCAAAGGGATACACCTGTTCGAGAGAGGGACAGCCACAGGGGATTCCTGCACTGACTGACTGCCCCTTCTGGTGGTCACTCATTTATCTGCCTGCACCTTGGGTGTGACCACATTTATATAACTGCTATCTATGATGCTTTCCGCCACCTGCATGCTCCTACGTGCATCCAACTGCTTCTCCAACCGAACTATGCGGTCTGTGAGGAGCTCCAATTGGGTGCACTTTCTTCAGATGAAGCCATCCTGGACGCTGGAAGCATTCTGGACCTGCCAAATGTAACAGTCAGAGCACTGCACCCCTCTAACTGACATTGCGTCTATTAATTAGCAAATTAAGTTTAGAATTTAAAAAAGTGACTGTTAAGTATATATTTCCTAGCAATACATTTCTACTATAAGTGTGAAAGCTAAATACTGTACTCTCCGATCTCTGGCTCAGATATACCTCAAAATTATAATTAAGTAATTAAGTTTAATTAGTTTTCCAATGATTAATTTTTAAATTTAGTGTTGATTCCCAACCAGCCAATCATGTCACAGCTTTACTGTGATGTCACTTCAGGCCCCCCCCCCTCCCCCCCACACACACACATAATTTGGAAAGGTAATAACAATAAAAATAAATATAAATCACTTACCTTCCCAGGTTCTCAGATGCTCTCTGGTGCTCTCCTTGCAGATTTAAAATTACAGGCCAGAAGAAAGAGAGAGAACAAAGCATTAGGGAAAAAGCACCTTCTCTCATTCTACACCGCATTAACTCACTGCACCAAATTACCAAGTTGCAATTCCCACTCTGGATGTGTCTCACTCAGAATGTGTCTCCTTGACCTGCACAAAGCTAGGCTTCATAAAAGGCTTCAATGGGCACTGTTTAATACTCGTCCACACAAACAGCACCCGTGAGAGTCTTCCAGGATTGGGGACCCCTGGGTGCTCTTGAACAGGGTACTTTAGTCACTGGCACTCGCAGGCATCAGGGCAGGCAATTCCAGGATGCCTGGGTGACAGGTTGGCACAGTCATGGGTCGGGACTGGGGCAGAGGGGTTAAGGGGGGCTTCCTAGGAGCCTTCACAAGATTGGTGGATCAGGGATGGGGGTCATAAAAATGAAGGGGAATGTGCGACGAGCATTTAGGAAATCCATCCAAGTGCGGCCTCGACAGAGGGAATCTTCCCAACACAAACCAAACAGTAACTTGTTGTTGGACAGCTTGGTGTTTCTTGGCACTGCAGCTGTACAGAAGGACCCACATCTCAACGTTCATCTGACTTTAACAAAAATCCGCTTAATAACTCCCATTGTAGTTGTTTATGGGAACAAATTCCCTGGACAAATTCCCAATTTGGCGACTAAATTGTGGAATTCATAGAATAGTGATCATTGAATTCCTACAGTGCAAAAGGAGGCCATTTGGCCCAGAAAGCATGCACTGACCATCCAAAAGAGCAGGCCACCCATGCCCACAGCCCCAGTGCATCGGTATAAAACTTGTCTCATTTCTACAGGCCGTCATTAAGTTTAACATAGAATTTACAGTGCAGAAGGAGGCCATTCGGCCCATCGAGTCTGCACCGGCTCTTGGAAAGAGCACCCTACCTAAAGTCGATACCTCCACTCTATCCCCATAACCCAGTAACCCCACCCAACACTAAGGTCAATTTTGGACACTAAGGGCAATTTATCATGGCCAATCCACCTAACCTGCACATCTTTGGACTGTTGGGGGAAACCGGAGCATCCGGAGGAAACCCACGCACACACGGGGAGGATGTGCAGAAACAGTGAACCAAGCCGAACTTTTGACCCTGGAGCTGTGAAGCAATATTGCTACCCACAATGCTACCGTGCTGCCCCATCACTCCATCACGAATGTGAAAGATCTGCAGCATTTTATTTTTATAAATTTATCGTGCCAGGATTTCAGTTCAATTAAGGGGCAATTTAGAACGGCCAATCTCCTAACCCTCAGATATCTTTGGTTGTGGGGGTGATACTCACGCGGGCACGTGGAGAGTGGGTAAATTCCCCACGGATAGTGATGCGGGACTGGGATCGAACCCGGGTCATCAGCACCATGAGGTCGAAGCCCTGCAAATTTAATTACATTTGGTGTAGCCAATCCCAGCACATCAGACTTGGCCCGTCGCCTCTCCTTTACTATTAGGGGAAGTTGAGCTGACTGCTGTCAGTAGCTTACGGACTTTGTTGAAGATATTTCTTGGGTAGCGTGTGTGGATCGTATGGGTTTTGTTGACTTCAAAATGGCAGAAGTATGGGGTGGTTTAAAATGCATTTAGGCGGATAAGTCTCCTGGGCCGAATGAGATTTACCCCACAATCCGAGGGAAGCAAGGGATGACATGTCTGGTGTTTTGACTGACATTTCCACATTGGCTACTGGTGAGATCCTAGAGAAATGGAGAATACCTAATGTGGTACCGCTGCTTAAGAAAGGTAGCAGCGATAAGCCAGACAATAATAGGCCGGTGAGACTCACGTCTACCACAGAAACCCAGGGAAACGGGGTGCTAATGGCCACAGAATGGCCGGCTGCTAATGGCACTTGGGTTTCTGTGGCTGTGACTCATCTTTCATTGTTACTCCACAGTATAAATATTTCCCACTTTCTCTGTCTGTTAGCTTTGACAAAGCGCCAACGGACTCGAAACGTTCGCTCTTTTCTCCCCCTACAGACGCGCCAGACCTGCTGAGATTTTCCAGTATTTTATCTTTCGTTTCAGATTCCAGCATCCGCAGTACATAGAACATAGAACATAGAAAATACAGCACAGAACAGGCCCTTCGGCCCACGATGTTGTGCCGAACCTTTGTCCTAGATTAATCATAGATTATCATTGAATTTACAGTGCAGAAGGAGGCCATTCGGCCCCCCGAGTCTGCACCAGCTCTTGGAAAGAGCACCCTACCCAAACTCAACACCTCCACCCAACACCAAGGGCAATTTGGACATTAAGGGCAATTTATCATTGGCCAATTCACCTAACCCGCACATCTTTGGACTGTGGGAGGAAACCGGAGCACCCGGAGGAAACCCACGCAGACACGGGGAGGACGTGCAGACTCCGCACAGACAATGACCCAAGCCGGAATCGAACCTGGGACCATGGATCTGTGAAGCAATTGTGCTATCCACAATGCTACCGTGCTGCCCTGAAGAACAAATAAATCTACACTATATCATTTTCCCGTAATCCATGTACCTATCCAACAGCTGCTTGAAGGTCCCTAATGTTTCCGACTCAACTAATTCCACAGGCAGTGCATTCCATGCCCCCACTACTCTCTGGGTAAAGAACCTACCTCTGATATCCCTCCTATATCTTCCACCTTTCACCTTAAATTTATGTCCCCTTGTAATGGTGTGTTCCACCTGGGGAAAAAGTCTCTGACTGTCTACTCTATCTATTCCCCTGATCATCTTATAAACCTCTATCAAGTCGCCCCTCATCCTTCTCCGCTCTAATGAGAAAAGGCCTAGCACCCTCAACCTTTCCTCGTAAGACCTACTCTCCATTCCAGGCAACATCCTGGTAAATCTTCTTTGCACCTTTTTCAGAGCTTCCACATCCTTCCTAAAATGAGGCGACCAGAACTGTACACAGTACTCCAAATGTGGCCTTACCAAAGTTTTGTACAGCTGCATCATCACCTCACGGCTCTTAAATTCAATCCCTCTGTTAATGAACGCGAGCACACCATAGGCCTTCTTCACAGCTCTATCCACTTGAGTGGCAACTTTCAAAGATGTATGAACATAGACCCCAAGGTCTCTCTGCTCCTCCACAATGCCAAGAACTCTACCGTTAACCCTGTATTCCGCATTCATATTTGTCCTTCCAAAATGGACAACCTCACACTTTTCAGGGTTAAACTCCATCTGCCACTTCTCAGCCCAGCTCTGCATCCTATCTATGTCTCTTTGCAGCCGACAACAGCCCTCCTTACTATCCACAACTCCACCAATCTTCGTATCGTCTGCAAATTTACTGACCCACCCTTGAACTCCCTCATCCAAGTCATTAATGAAAATCACAAACAGCAGAGGACCCAGAACTGATCCCTGCGGTACACCACTGGTAACTGGGATCCAGGCTGAATATTTGCCATCCACCACCACTCTCTGACTTCTATCGGTTAGCCAGTTCGTTATCCAACTGGCCAAATTTCCCACTATCCCATGCCTCCTTACTTTGTGCAGAAGCCTACCATGGGGAACTTTATCAAATGCCTTACTAAAATCCATGTACACTACATCCACTGCTTTACCTTCATCCACATGCTTGGTCACCTCCTCAAAGAATTCAATAAGATTTGTAAGGCAAGACCTACCCCTCACAAATCCGTGCTGACTATCCCTAATCAAGCAGTGTCTTTCCAGATGCTCAGAAATCCTATCCTTCAGTACCCTTTCCATTACTTTGCCTACCACCGAAGTAAGACTAACTGGCCTGTAATTCCCAGAGTTATCCCTAGTTCCTTTTTTGAACAGGGGCACGACATTCGCCACTCTCCAATCCCCTGGTACCACCCCTGTTGACAGTGAGGACGAAAAGATAATTGCCAACGGCTCTGCAATTTCATCTCTTGCTTCCCATAGAATCCTTGGATATATCCCGTCAGGCCCGGGGCTCTTGTCTATCCTCAAGTTTTTCAAAATGCCCAACACATCTTCCTTCCTAACAAGTATTTCCTCGAGCTTACCAATCTGTTTCACACTGTCCTCTCCAACAATATCGCCCCTCTCATTTGTAAATACAGAAGAAAAGTACTCATTCAAGACCTCTCCTATCTCTTCAGACTCAATACACAATCTCCCGCTACTGTCCTTGATCGGACCTACCCTCGCTCGAGTCATTCTCATATTTCTCACATATGTGTAAAAGGCCTTGGGGTTTTCCTTGATCCTACCCGCCAAAGATTGTTCATGCCCTCTCTTAGCTCTCCTAATCCCTTTCTTCAGTTCCCTCCTGGCTATCTTGTATCCCTCCAATGCCCTGTCTGAATCTTGTTTCCTCAGCCTTACATAAGTCTCCTTTTTCCTCTTAACAAGACATTCAACCTCTCTTGTCAACCATGGTTCCCTCACTCGACCATCTCTTCCCTGCCTGACAGGGACATACATATCAAGGACACGTAGCACCTGTTCCTTGAACAAGTTCCACATTTCACTTGTGTCCTTCCCTGCCAGCCTATGTTCCCAACTTATGCACTTCAATTCTTGTCTGACAACATCGTATTTACCCTTCCCCCAATTGTAAACCTTGCCCTGTTGCACGTACCTATCCCTCTCCATTACTAAAGTGAAAGTCACAGAATTGTGGTCACTATCTCCAAAATGCTCTCCCACTAACAAATCTATCACTTGCCCTGGTTCATTACCCAGTACTAAATTGCGGATAGCGATGAGGACTGTCTGAGGATACAGCAGGATTTAGATTGTCTGGAGACTTGGGCGGAGAGATGGCAGATGGAGTTTAACCTGGACAAATGTGAGGTAATGCATTTTGGAAGGGCTAATGCAGGTAGGGAATATACAGTGAATGGTAGAACCCTCAAGAGTATTGAAAGTCAAAGAGATCTAGGAGTACAGGTCCACAGATCACTGAAAGGGGCTACACAGGTGGAGAAGGTAGTCAAGAAGGCATACGGCATGCTTGCCTTCATTGGCCGGGGCATTGAGTATAAGAATTGGCAAGTCATGTTGCAGCTGTATAGAACCTTAGTTAGGCCACACTTGGAGTATAGTGTTCAATTCTGGTCGCCACACTACCAGAAGGATGTGGAGGCTTTAGAGAGGGTGCAGAAGAGATTTACCAGAATGTTGCCTGGTATGGAGGGCATAAGCTATGAGGAGCGATTGAATAAACTCGGTTTGTTCTCACTGGAACGAAGGAGGTTGAGGGGCGACCTGATAGAGGTATACAAAATTATGAGGGGCATAGACAGAGTGGATAGTCAGAGGCTTTTCCCCAGGGTAGAGGGGTCAATTACTAGGGGGCATAGGTTTAAGGTGAGAGGGGCAAAGTTTAGAGTAGATGTACGAGGCAAGATTTTTACGCAGAGGGTAGTGGGTGCCTGGAACTCACTACCGGAGGAGGTAGTGGAGGCAGGGACGATAGGGACATTTAAGGGGCATCTTGACAAATATATGAATAGGATGGGAATAGAAGGATACGGACCCAGGAAGTGTAGAAGATTGTAGTTTAGTCGGGCAGTATGGTCGGCACGGGCTTGGAGGGCCGAAGGGCCTGTTCCTGTGCTGTACATTTCTTTGTTCTTTGTTCTTTGTAAATCTAATATTGCCCCTCCTCTGGTTGGACAATCTACATACTGTGTTAGAAAAGCTTCCTGGACACACTGCACAAACACCACCCCATCCAAACTATTTGATCTAAAGAGTTTCCACTCAATATTTGGGAAGTTAAAGTCGCCCATGACTACTACCCTATGACTTCTGCACCTTTCCAAAATCTGTTTCCCAATCTGTTCCTCCACATCTCTGCTACTATTGGGGGGCCTATAGAAAACTCCTAACAAGGTGACTGCTCCTTTCCTATTTCTGACTTCAACCCATACTACCTCAATAGGGTGATACTCCTCGAACTGCCTTTCTGCAGCTGTTATACTATCTCTAATTAATAATGCTACCCCCCCCACCTCTTTTACCACCCTCCCTAATCTTATTGAAACATCTATACCCAGGGACCTCCAACAACCATTTCTGCCCCTCTTCTATCCAAGTTTCCGTGATGGCCACCACATCGTAGTCCCAAGTACCGATCCATGCCTTAAGTTCACCCACCTTATTCCTGATGCTTCTTGCGTTGAAGTATACACACTTCAACCCATCTCCGTGCCTGCAAATACTCTCCTTTGTCAGTGTTCCCTTCCCCACTGCCTCATTACATGCTTTGGCGTCCTGAATATCGGACGTTTTTCGTTTTTAATTCGTTTTTATCCAGTGTTTAACTCACTGCCACCTCTCTTCCAGGAATGCGTACCCTGAAGAAGTACTGTTCTTCTCTCCGACAGGATTTCGTAAGTCCCTCCTTCACTATCCAACTTCACTGCTTGCCATTTCTCTCTTAGTGTTGGACAAGGTATTTACCAAGACTCGCTTCCACAGCCAGATTTCCTTCCTCAGTGTCTGTCTTCGTCTCCGACTTACTCCACGGGGATTTGGACTTAAATTCCACCCTGCCTGTAACCTCCAGGATTACAGATACCTCCAGGACATACAACATTCCTGCAATTGCTGCTCTCGCCGCATCCTGTCAGCCACACTCAGTGTCATGCGGCGCCACATGAAGACACTGGATTTCTCTCCCCAGCAGCAACATCTTACTCTCTCTCAAAGCTATCCCTTTTCCCAGTTTCATTTCATCCTTCGCCTCATTCGACGCATTAACAATAATTTTTTCTTGTTTCTCACAGGTATCAAGGAACGCAAGCTTCAACAACTGAATACCACAGCCCCTCCTAGGCACTCCACCAGTCCCAATGCCACGTCCCCCATTTCTCCCAGCCCCAGCCCTTACCGCGTGTTCACCATGTCCTCTGACCTTCTCCTCTCTGAGGCTGAGCGTGCTGTTCTCAGCAAAGGACTCAGCTTTGTACCCTTACGTCCCCACCTCAATTAATTCCGGGCTCGACATGGCGTTGAACTCTTCATTCGTCTCCTTCGTCTCCGTGCCCACCGCTTTGGGCAAGAGTGCGCCCCACGTTCCCCTGATCCTTTCATGTGCCTCCAAAATGCTGCCTCCTTGTGGACCACCCCCGCTGGGACAATTACTTGCACTTGATCTTTTCACTGAGAACTGTCGACGGGACAATACCGTGTTAATGTTTCTGCCCCTCCCCCTCACCCATTTCAACTTCTCTCCTCCCAAACGTTCTGCTCTTCACTCCGTCAGGTCTAAACCCGACTTTGTCATCAAACGTGCAGACAAAAGGGGTGCTGTTGTCTACCTCGCGCATGCTGAGCGCCAACTCGGAGATACTTCCTCTTACCTCCCCCTCGACCATGACCAGACCACTGAACATTAAGCCATTATCTCCAACACCGTAAGCGACATAATTTCCTCCGGATGACTTCCCCTTACGGCTTCCAACCAAATAGTCTCCAAATACTGGACAGCCCGCGTTTACCTACTTCTCAGTATCCACAAAAACGACTTTGGGTGAAGAGGTTCCTCCTAAACTCAGTCCTAAATCTACTTCCCCTTATTTTGAGGCTATGCCCCCTAGTTCTGCTTTCCCCGACCACTGGAAACAACCTGTCCGCATCTATCCTATCTATTCCCTTCATCATTTTATATGTTTCTATAAGAACCCCCCTCGTCCTTCTAAATTCCAACGAATACAGTCCCAGTCTACTCAACCTCTCCTCGTAATCCAACCCCTTCAGCTCTGGGATTAACCTAGTGAACATCCTCTGCACACCCTCCAGTGCCAGTACGTCCTTTCTCAAGTAAGGAGACCAAAACTGAATACAATACTCCAGGTGAGGCCTCACTAACACCTTATGCAATTGCAGCATAACCTCCCTAGTCTTAAAAACAATAGGGAAAAAGCATCTCCTCCCACTTCTTTTTAATTGTGGGGAGAAACCGGAGCATGATGTGGAGAATGATTGACAGCATGCCATCTGATGTGGATAAAGTATCCAATGACCATCCTGAATAACACTTGAGATTTTGCCGTTTTGAACTGACCAATAATCATCCCTCTCGCAAATTCATACAATCGGGTTACATGTTCTTTATTAAAATGCTGTGATGTCCGTGATAGATCGCAATTCACATATTAACTGCTGGGTTCCCACATTGGAACAACGACTAATTTTTAAAGTATATCTTTCGCTGAAAACAGTGTGAAACCTGCTGGTCATCAAAAATACATTATACAAATTGTTGTTTCATGAGTGTGGAGTCACGTGGCAAGCAGAAGAATTGATCCCATCTGGTTGTGATACAAACATTTAATGGTCGGGATAATGCACTCATATAGATGGAAGAAGATGAGAGTTGTATTCTGCACGAAATGGAACTACGATGAATGTTGCTTGTAATTTATTACAAACTTACAAATTTATAAACTTTGAGTTTGGAGTCAAAAGAGCATTTTAACGATGGTAGCAAATTGCGGTGGGTGAGGTAGTGACGCAACTTACAAGAATATATTTGAAAATTTCCTGTAATAGATATACGATTGGAAAATGAAATACTACAAACCTAACGAACATACATGAATACATTGTGAGAAAAGGCTCAATGTCATGTATTCAATGAAGAATAATCTAAATGACATAGTTCATAAAAGTGATTGGGAACACAAAGGTATAAAAATAATCCGACGAAAATTAAAAAGGTCAGCTAAAGCCAAACCAAACACAAAAGTTCATTGCTAACACAGGGAAAAGCAGAAAATGGCGGACCAAGTCATCAGGTGTGACAGGATTCTTGGGGACTGTAGCGCACAATGACTCACGAGAGACGAATAGAGATGAAGTCGATGAGGCTTTATTAAGCGTGACTTGTTCCCCGCAGTTCAGCAACAGACTGGAGCTGCGGGGAGAACTTCTGGTTCTTATACTCCGCCTTCAGGGCGGAGCTAGAGATCAGCAGCCAACCAGGACCCGGGATCTGTCAGCCAATGGCATCACGGCTTCACAGTCCCACATGACCCCTAATGCATACTACCACATTCACCCCTTGTTAAAAATGAACCCGGCGGGGTGGTGCTTCGCATGGTGGTAGGGGTTTACAAGGCTGGTCCTGGGAGGAAAAACTTTTTTTGCATGTCATTACAGTGCCCTACACTTTGCCCTACACTGGGCTATGTACAGGGTTTGTGAACTTCTTACAATATTCGTAAGAAGAAAAAAAACATTCTCGTTAAAGTCCACAACATTCTTGTGTTACACCGATGCCACGAGTCGAGCGGGCGGTCTGGTCTTCCTTGTCGATCGCCTCAGCCCCGGTGGTGGTGCAGGTGCTTGTTCCAGCGTTGTCGTCTCCGGGAGCTTTACAGTGTCTGCTTCTGCTTCACTCCTGGTCGGACATGGGAGGAGGACCGATCCTCCCGGGAAGGGGGCGGTGGTCGCGGGGTGCGCCGGTGGCAGGGAGGGGGTGATTGGTGTCGGGGGAGTGTGCGTGTTGCCGGCGGGCGCCAGGTCTCGCAGGGAGACCGTGTCCTGTCGGCCGTCGGCGTACGCCACGTAGGCGTACTGCGGGTTCGCGTGGAGGAGGTGAAACCTCTGTACTAACGGGTCCGACTTGTGCGCCCGCACATGTTTCCGGAGCAAGATGGGTCCTCGGGCCGCCAGCCAGGTCGGCAGCGACGTTCCAGAGGAGGACTTCCTGGGGAAGACGAGGAGGCGCTCATGAGGCGTTTGGTTAGTGGTGGTACACAGCAGCGACCGGATGGAGTGGAGAGCGTCCGGGAGGACCTCCTGCCACCGGGAAACTGGGAGATCCCTGGACCGTAGGGCCAGTAGGACGGTCTTCCAGACCGTGCCGTTCTCCCTCTCTACTTGCCCGGTCCCCCGGGGGTTGTAGCTGGTCGTCCTGCTCGAGGCTATACCCTTGCTGAGCAGGAACTGGCGCAGCTTGTCACTCATGAAGGAGGACCCCCTGTCGCTATGGATATATGCGGGGCAACCGAACAGTGTGAATATGGTGTTAAGGGCTTTAATAACTGTGGCCGCTGTCATGTCGGGCAGGGGATGGCGAAAGGGAAACGAGTGTACTCGTCCACCACGTTCAGGAAGTATGTGTTGCGGTCGGTGGAGGGGAGGGGCCCTTTGAAATCCAGACTGAGGCGTTCAAAGGGACGGGAAGCCTTGATCAGGTACTCTCTATCCGGCCTGAAAAAGTGCGGTTTGCACTCTACGCAGATGTGGCAGTTCCTGGTGACTGTACGGACCTCCTCCACGGTGTAGGGGAGGTTGCGGGACTTTATAAAATGGTAGAACCGAATGACCCCCGGGTGGCAGAGGTCCTCGTGGAGGGTTTGGAGACGGTTTATTTGTGCGTTGGCACATGTGCCGCGGGATAGGGCATCGGACGGCTCGTTCAGCTTTCCGGGATGGTACAAGATCTCATAGTTGAAGGTGGAGAGCTCGATCCTCCACCTTAAGATCTTGTCATTTTTAATTTTGCCCCGCTGTGCATTATCGAACATGAAAGTGACCGACCGTTGGTCAGTGAGGAGAGTGAATCTCCTGCCGGCCAGGTAATGCCTCCAATGTCGCACAGCTTCCACTATGGCCTGGACTTCCTTTTCCATTGAGGAGTGGTGGATTTCTGAGGCGTGGAGGGTTCGGGAGAAAGAGGCCACGGGTCTGCCCGCTTGGTTAAGGGTGGCCGCTAGAGCTACATCGGAGGCGTCGCTCTCGACCTGGAAGGGGAGGGACTCGTCAATGGCGCGCATCGTGGCCTTTGCGATATCCGCTTTGATGCGGCTGAAGGCCTGGCGAGCCTCTGTCGACAGGGGCAAGGTAGTGGTCTGTATTAGGGGGCGGGCCTTGTCTGCGTACTGGGGGACCCACTGGGCGTAATATGAAAAAAAAAACAGGCAGCATTTCAGGGCTTTGGAGCAGTGGGGGAGGGGAAATCCCATGAGGGGGCGCATGCGTTCGGGGTCGGGGCCTATTATCCCATTGCGCACTACATATCCCAAGATGGCTAGCCGATTAGTGCTAAACACGCACTTGTCCTCGTTGTATGTGAGGTTCAAGGCTTTAGCGGTCTGGAGGAATTTTTGCAGGTTGGCGTCGTGGTCCTGCTGATCGTGGCCGCAGATGGTTACGTTGTCGAGATACGGGAACGTGGCCTGCAACACGTGTTGATCAACCATTCGGTCCATCTCCCGTTTGAAGACCGAGACCCCGTTTGTGACGCCAAATGGGACCCTTAGGAAGTGGTATAGTCGCCCGTCTGCCTCGAAGGCTGTGTACTTGCGGTCACTTGGGCGGATGGGGAGCTGGTGGTAGGCGGACTTGAGGTCCACGGTGGCGAAGACCTTGTATTGGGCAATCCGATTGACCATGTCAGATATGCGGGGGAGAGGGTACGCATCTAGCTGTGTGTACCTGTTGATGGTCTGGCTATAGTCTATGGCCATCCTTTGCTTCTCCCGTCTTTACTACTACCACCTGTGCTCTCCAGGGACTATTGCTGGCCTGGATTATGCCTTCCTTCAGCAACCGCTGGACTTCGGACCGAATAAATGTCCGGTCCTGGGCGCTGTACCGTCTGCTCCTAGTGGTGACGTGTTTGCAATCCGGGGTGAGGTTTGCAAACAAGGATGGGGGTTCAACTTTGAGGGTTGCGAGGCCGCAGACAGTGAGTGGGGGTATTGGGCCGCCGAATTGGAATGTTAGGCTCTGCAGGTTGCACTGGAAGTCTAATCCCAGTAATGTGGGCGCGCAGTGTTGGGGAAGGACGGAGAGCCTGTAGTTTTTAAACTCCCTCCCTTGCACTGTTAGGGTCACTATGCAGAACCCTTTGATCTGTACGGAGTGGGATCCTGCAGCTAGGGAAATCTTTTGCATACTGGGACGGATGGTCAAAAAACAGCGTCTTACCGTGTCGGGGTGGATGAAGCTTTCTGTGCTCCCGGAGTCAATCAGGCATGGTGTCTCGTGTCCGTTGATCAGCACCGTTGTTGTCGTCGTCAGGAGCGTCCGGGGCCGTGCTTGGTCCAGCGTCACCGAGGCCAAACGTCGTCGCAGTGTCTCAGCGTCTTCTTCGAACCCCGTGGAGCCGTCGATGCTGGGGTCCATTGTTGTCGTCCAAGATGGCGGCGGGGGTGAACAAAATGGCCGCCCCCATGCATCGCACATGGCTGGGGGGTCCCAAGATGGCGGCGGGGGTGGACAAAATGGCCGCCCCCATGCATCGCACATGGCTGGAGGGTCACAAGATGGCGGCGCCCATTCTCCCCTCGTGGTGGCCGGGACCCAAAATGGCGGCGCCTGCGGGTCGCACATGGGGCGCTGGGGGGGGGGGGGGGGGAGTGGGGGGGGGGGGGGGGGTTGGGGAGCGTTTGGGATGCGCTGGACTCTTTCTTCTCCGGGGACAGCGGCGACCCCCCGGGACCGGCACACAGCCGTGAAATGGCCCTTTTTGCTGCAGCTCTTGCAAATCGCTGCGCGGGCTGGGCAGCGCTGCCGGGGGTGTTTCGCCTGGCCGCAGAAATAGCAGCGGGCCCCCCCGGGATGATCTGGCGCTTTAACCGCGCAAGCCTGTGAGGGGGGGGGTTTGTCGCGACGGGGGTCCACGGAGCCCAAGTGGCTGCCGCGCGGTCGGAGCCGTATGCGCGGGCATTTTGCACGGCCACATCTAGGGAGGCTGCGAGGGCCCGTGCCTCTGAGGGTACTAGCGACTCTTTTTCTAAAAGTCTTTGGCGGATTTGGGGAGAGTTCGTACCTGCCACAAACGCATCGCAAATTAACATGTCCGTGTGTTCAGCCGTGTTTACTGGTGGGCAGCTGCAGGCCCGTCCCAAAGTTAGCAGTGTGGCGTAGAATTCGTCTAGCGATTCTCCGGGGCTTTGCCGTCTCGTTGCGAGTTGGTAGCGTGCATAGACCTGGTTCACTGGACGAACATAGACGCTCTTTAGTGCTGCGAGCGCCGTCTGGAAATCCTCTGCGTCTTCTATGAGAGGGAAAATTTCCGGTCTTACCCTCGAATGCAGGACCTGCAGATTCTGGTCTTCTGTGATCCGGCCGTGGGCCGTTCGGAGGTAGCCTTCGAAACAAGTCTGCTAGTGTTTAAAAATTGCTGCTGAGTTCACTGCGTGGGGGCTGATCCTCAGGCATTCCGGGACGATCCTGAGCTCCATAGTCCTTTAATAAATTGTAGCGCACAATGACTCACGAGAGACGAATAGAGATGAAGTCGATGAGGCTTTATTAAGAGTGACTTGTTCCCCGCAGTTCAGCAACAGACTGGAGCTGCGGGGAGAACTTCTGGTTCTTATACTCCGCCTTCAGGGCGGAGCTAGAGATCAACAGCCAACCAGGACCCGGGATCTGTCAGCCAATGGCATCACGGCTTCACAGTCCCACATGACCCCTAATGCATACTACCACAGGGACACAAACAAATCCAACACATTGGCACCACGTGACTCTTCATGCCGGGCCTGCTGACTTTGTCTGACATTCTCTGATTTTCGGCATCCGCAGTATTTTGATTTTATAAAAGTTATTTGTAGACAGGTAGAACTGAAGTTAAGATGAAAGTCAATCGAAATTTGGTTTGATGGAATTTGATTAGAATTTCTGGCTCTGAACAGGATGTTATTAAAATGCTATAACCGTTCAGGAGAGAGCTGAACACAATGTGCAAGAGTGCGAACAGTATTGTGATGTGAGGTGTATCCAGAACGGCTGAACAGAAAGGAAACAAAATGAACCCATTTGGCCCATTCTTGCTCTTTCCTGGTCCATTGTCCGCGGGTCCCACGACCTGATCCCACGATTGATGTATTTACCGTTTCTGAAATTAAAACAGGAAATGATTGGGCGGGGGAGGGTGTTCTGTATCATTAACCCAACGACTGACGCAGACGTCACGGATTATGTGTTATATTATTCCCTCCACTCGGATATCTGACACATTAACTATCCACATGGACTCAACTGTTCGATGGCAGAAGTGACATTTATTACAAAGAACAAAGAAATGTACAGCACAGGAACAGGCCCTTCGGCCCTCCAAGCCCGTGCCGACCATACTGCCCGACTAAACTACAATCTTCTACACTTCCTGGGTCCGTATCCTTCTATTCCCATCCTATTCATATATTTGTCAAGATGCCCCTTAAATGTCCCTATCGTCCCTGCCTCCACTACCTCCTCCGGTAGTGAGTTCCAGGCACCCACTACCCTCTGCGTAAAAAACTTGCCTCGTACATCTACTCTAAACTTTGCCCCTCTCACCTTAAACCTATGCCCCCTAGTAATTGACCCCTCTACCCTGGGGAAAAGCCTCTGACTATCCACTCTGTCTATGCCCCTCATAATTTTGTATACCTCTATCAGGTCGCCCCTCAACCTCCTTCGTTCCAGTGAGAACAAACCGAGTTTATTCAATCGCTCCTCATAGCTTATGCCCTCCATACCAGGCAACATTCTGGTAAATCTCTTCTGCACCCTCTCTAAAGCCTCCACATCCTTCTGGTAGTGTGGCGACCAGAATTGAACACTATACTCCAAGTGTGGCCTAACTAAGGTTCTATACAGCTGCAACATGACTTGCCATGTTGTACACCTGAAGGATACAAATAGCAGAGCAGACATTTTCTGGAACACAGGGTTTAATGAAAGGGAGGAACTGAAGAAAGTCAGTATTAGTAGGGAGGTGGAGAGGGGAAATTGATGACAGTGAAGGCGGATAAATCAGAGGACTTGATAATATACATTCCAGGCTACTTAGCAACGTGGCGCTAGATATAGTTGATGCACTGTTCGTCATCTTTTATGATTATTTGGCTTTGTAATTAATTATTGGAGGGGAGCTCATGTAATCCCACTATCCACAAAGGGACGTCGTGTGAAAATGGGAAATGATAGATCAGTACATCTGACGTCAGTAGTGGGGACAATTCTCGAGTTATTATGAAAGTCCTGATAGCAGGCCACATGCAAAACAATTATAGAATCGGAAAGAGTAAACATGATTTACGATAGGTAAAACATGCTTGTAAAATCGCATGGAATTATTTGAGTATATAACTAGTCGAGTTGATAAGATGGGGTTTGGTTTACCCGGACTTTCATTAGGATTCCGACAATGTTCCTCATAAGATTATTAGCAAATATCATTGAAGCGCAAGCGATTAGAACATAGAACATACAGTGCAGAAGGAGACCATTCGGCCCATCGAATCTACACCTACCCGCCTATGCCCTCACTAGCACCCTATCCCCGTGACCCAATAACCACTTCTAACCTTTTTTGGGCACTAAGGGCAATTTATCAAAGTCAATCCACCTAACCTGCACATCGTTGGACTGTGGGAGGAAACCGGAGCACCGGCGAATCCCACGCACACACGGGGAGAACGTGCAGACTCCGCACAGACTGACCTAGTAGGGAATAGAACTGGGACCCTCACGCTGTGAAGCCACAGTGCTAATCAATTGTGCTACCGTGCTGCCATTTAGGATAAGTATTGAGATGGATGCCAAAATGTTTGGCAGAGAAGATGAAGAGTAGGAATAAACACATTTTCTTCCAAATGGAGGCATGTCCAGTGAGGTATCACAGCATTTCGGAGATGAGACCCAATATATACTGATGATTTGGATGTGAATACGAGAATACATTTATGCCCAGCTTTGCAGATGACACAAGCTGGGTGAGAGGGTGAGATTTAAAAAAGATGCAAAGATGTTTCAGTGTGATTTGGCCGAGCTGAGTAGGAAAATGCGTGGAAGCTGCAGTGTTATGTGGATAAATGCGAGGATTCTGCAAAGATAAAAAGGCAGATTATTACCTGAGTGGCTATAATTTGATAGGGGGTTGTGTTCAGCGAGACCCGAGTGTCTTCTCACACCAGTCGTGGATGGGAATCCTGCAGGTACAGGAGGCAGAAAAGAAGGCAATTGGTTTGTTGGCCATGATAGCGAGAGGACACAAGTAGCAGAACAAGATGTCTTGCTGCAATTAGAAAGTGCCTTAATGAGACCACAGGAAAACTATGTGCAGAATTTGTCTCCTTATCGGACGTTTTTTTTTTTCGCTATAAAGGGAGTGCAATGAATATTTACCACGCGGATTCCTGTAATGCTCGGTTTGACACATGGCGAAAGATGGAGTTCTTTACTATCACTTACGCTTGAGTTCAGAAAAATGAGGACAGGTTGTGCGACCTATCTGAAACCTATAAAATGCAATCAGGATTAGTTCCTTCACAAAGTTATGATAATGAGTAAATCGCTACTATAAAATACAGTTGAGGCCAAAACACATCATGATTTCAAGAACGAATTTGGAGGCCCGAAGGGCCTACTCCTGTTCCTACGTTCCGTATTTTTATGTCTTTCTATGTTCCTCTGTAGAGTTATCCTGATAGGTTTGTGCAGGACCTTGAGGTTGATCTGCTAAAGCTGAATATTCTCCCAAAGTGATGTAATGTACCAATTTCACAGATCATGAAGTTATTGATACATCGTCTCCGTTTGGTTGAAGAATTATGTGTCATGATGATTCCATGATGACTCAACCACAAACAGGTGAACCATGAACCAATCATTTTCTGTTTACAAGATTTTTGCGACCATTGACTCCCTCAATCAGATTGATAATTACACCAGTCACCGTTTGGGTGGCATAGTTCCAGGATCTGCATAACCTGAAATTGAATGCTCAATATTCAGGGGATGTAAAAGTTTGCTTTCCACCATCTGCCCCAATAATTCTCTGAGCTCAAACTCAATGACGTCACACCGCAATTGATTCACTTTCCTTTCCTGGTAATACTTGGTAGAGAGGATTAAAAAATATAATTCTAACTCTCCTTTAACCGTAAATAACCTCAATTTCAAACGCTTGAGCCTCGAAGCTCCTGTTTGTGCCGTCTATGACGATGCTGAGAGTGAAACCATTTACTCTCAGGGTGGAAACTTGCTTTGGATCCTGGGTCTGATGATCTCTTCACATTGGGAAAGTTCGGCGGTGATTTCCCCCCTCTGGGTAAGATAAACCTTTCATTCCTCTGCTTCTTTGACAATCGTTCTGCATCGACGATGATTTTCTCCAACTTTGCTGAGATACGCTCTGGGATGGCTGATTCGCCCAATGGCCAGCCTAAAGGACCTGCTACATGTGGGACTGACGGCGCTTGATGCGCTGGGTAAACAGGTTGTTTGACAGGAGGACAATACACATTTCACGAGTCAAGCACGGCTTTGAACATTTCGATGAAGACTCTTGATGTGCTTCATGCCATTGGGGGTGAACTTTCTACATTCTTGGGCTGTATAATTCCAGGGCCTTCCATTGGTCATCGTGCATATTTGAATTTTCTTAGATGTTTTGAGGACATCCGTAGACTTTTACACGTCCCTCTTGCAGTCTCCTACTGCGACTGCGGTCCGAGTATATTATCACATCTGGTTATTGCTCAGTCACCCACTCTCTTGTGCAGAATTGACTCTCTCTCTGTATTGGAGTTATTCCAATCGGTCAAGGAGCAAACTGGCATTTGCGATCAGTTCATGTCTTGAAAGCAAATAATTTAAACAAAGCATCTCCTTTCGCCCAATGTTTATCTGAAGTGTGTTTATCCCCACAATGTATAATTGATTGACCCTCATTGACCCCGAGTTATCGGTTCCTTCCCTGTCCAGGAACAATACAAATTGATCTGTGACACATGCCTCTGGTTCTCCCGACATTGGGCAGTGAACGTTTACTTCGAAAGTTTACAAATCAGCATTGCACTGTTAAACGGTAATGTTTCATTCCATTTCCCTGTGGATGTGGCGCGGTGCTAGGGAGTGACCAGTCCCATATGACTTTTGGTCTTCTTGAGTATTCCCACTGGTTTACTGAGAGTGAAATTATGAGAGAGAAGATGCAGAATGTCTTGGATAGAACTGAAAAATGCCAGTTGCATTGTAAATTTGCCGAAAGAAAAAATAAATAGATGTGACCTCTTTTAGATGATGATGGAATTGGTTGTACCTGTATTTAAGTTGGGCGGTTCCTAAACCCGAGACACTACACTTGTCGTGTCCGCCACCCTTCCGCCTCATCTAACCTGAAGGATTGAGTAAATATCAGGTCAGCTCTTTCTTTCTTTCATTTTCTTGTTTTATCCGCAAGTTATATAGAGGGGATGGCAGTGCAATGTTTCTCGTGCAGAATGTTCGAGGTGAGGGACATCGTCAGATTTCACCTGTGGGAAGTGCACCCATCTCCAACTTCTCAAAACCGCGTTAGGGAACTGGAGCTGGATGAACTTAGGACCATTCGGGATGCAGAGGTGGTCATAGATAGAAGCTTCAGGGATGTAGTTACTCCGAAGAATGAAGATAGATGGGAGGCTGTGAGAGTGACTGGGAGGAAGCACTCAGTACAGGGATCCCTTGTGGTCGTTTCCCTTAGTAACAAGTGTACCACTTTGGATACTGGTAAGGCGGGGGGGGGGGCATGGGGTACAGGTCTCTGGCACAGAGTCTGTCCCTGTTGCTCAGAAGGGAAGAGGGGAGAGGAGCAGAGCATTAGCCATTCGGGACTCCATACTTAGGGGGGGAAGATAGGAGATTCTGTGGGAACGAGAGAGACTCGCGGTTGGTGTGTTGCCTCCCAGGAGCAAGGGGCCGTGATTTCTCGGATCGTGTTTTCGGGATCCTGAAGGGGGAGGGAGAGCAGCCCCAAATCTTTGTCCACATAGGAACCAACAACAGAGGTAGGAAAAGGGATGGGGATGTAAGGCAGATATTCAGGGTGCTAGAGTGGAATCTTAGAGCTAGAACAAACAGAGTTATTATCTTTGGGTTGTTACCCGTGCCACGTGATAGCGAGACGAGGAATGTGGAGCGAGAGCAGTTGAATACGTGGCTACAGGGATGGTGCAGGAGGGAGGGATTCAGTACCTGGATAATTGGGACTCATTCTGGGGAAGGTGAACCTCTACAAACGGGATGGTCTACAGCTGGACCAGAGGGGTACCAACATCCTGCGGAGGAAATTTGCTAATGCTCTTCGGGAGGGTTTAAGCTAATTCATCAGGGGGTTGGGAACCTGAATTGTAGCTTCAACATACAGGAGGTTGAGAGTAGTTAGGTCATGAGTAAGGTTTCAAAGTTGCAGGAGTGTACCGGCAGGCAGGAAGGTGGTTTAAAGTGTGTCTTCTTCAATGCAAGGAGCATCCGGAATAAGGTGGGTGAACTTGCGGCATGGGTTGATACCTGGGACTTCGATGTTGTGGCCATTTCGGAGACATGGATAGAGCAGGGACAGGAATGGTTGTTGCAGGCTCCGGGGTTTAGATATTTCAGTAAGCTCAGGGAATGTGGTAAAAGAGGGGGAGGGTTGGCATTGTTAGTCAAGGACCGTATTACGGTGGCAGAAAGGACTTTTGATGAGGATTCGTCCACTGAGGTGGTATGGGCTGAGGTTAGAAACAGGAAAGGAGAGGTCACCCTGTTGGCAGCTTTCTGTAGGCCTCCGAAAAGTTCCAGAGATGTAGAGGAAAGGTTTGAAAAGCTGATTCTGGACAGGAGTAAAAGTCACAGGGTAGTTGTTATTGCGGACTTTCTAAATATTTACTGGAAACGCTGTAGTTCGAGAACTTTAGATGGGTCCGTTTTTGTCCAATGTGTGCAGAAGGATTCCCTGACACAGTATGTAAATAGGCCAATAAGAGGCGTGGGCACATTGGGTTTGGTACTGGGTAATGAACCAGGACAGGTGTTAGATTTAGAGGTAGGTGATAGTGGTCACTTTGTTGATAGTGACCACAATTCGGTTACCTTAACTTTAGCGATGGAAAGGGATTGGTAGAGCCCGCAGGACAAGAGTTATAGCTGCGGGAAAGGCAATTATAATGCGATGAGGCATGACTTAGGATGACATAGGATGGGGAGGGAAACTGCAGGGGATGGGCACAATGGAAATGTGGAGCTTGTTCAAGGAACAGCTACTGCGTGTCCTTGATAAGTATGTACCTATCAGGCAGGGAGGAAGTGGTCGAGCAAGGGAACCGTGGTTCAGTAAAGCAGTCGAAACACTTGTCAAGAGGAAGAAGGAGGCTTATGTAAAGATGAGCCGTGAAGGTTCAGTTAGGGCGCTCGAGAGTTACAAGTTAGCTAGGAAGGACCTAAAGAGAGAGCTAAGAAGAGCCAGGAGGGAACATGAGAAGTCTTTGGTCGGTAGGATTAAGGATAACCCTAAAGCTCTAAATAGGAATGTCAGGAATAAAAGAATGACTAGGGTAAGAGTAGGGCCAGTCAAGGACAGTAGTGGGAAGTTGTGCGTGGAGTCCAAGGAGATAGGAAAGGTGCTAAATTAATATTTTTCGTCAGTATTCTCGCAAGAAAAGATAATGTTGTCGAGGAGAATACTGAGATACATGCTACTATACTAGAAGGGCCTGAGGATCATAAGGAGGAGATGTTAGCAATTCTGGAAAGTGTGAAAATAGATAAGTCCCCTGGGCCAGGGGGGATTTATCCTCGGATTCTCTGGGGAGCTAGGGAGGAGATTGCTGAAACTTTGGCTTTATGTCATCATTCTCCACAGGAATAGTGTCAGAAGACTGGAAGATTGCAAATGTTGTCCCCTTGTTCAAGAAGGGGAGTAGAGGCAACCCCATTAACTACAGACCAGTGGGCCTTACATCTGTTGTGGGCAAAGTCTTGGAAATGTTTATAAGAGATAGGATTTATAATCAACTGGAAAGGAATAATTTGATTAGCGATGGTCAACACGGTTTTGTGAAGAGTAGGTCGTACCTCACAAACCTTATTGGATCCTTTAAGAAGGTGGACGTGGGTAAAGCAGTTGACGTGGTGTATATAAATTTCAGTAAAGCGTTTGATAAAGTTCCCCGTGGTAGGCTATTGCAGAAAATACGGAGGCATCGGTTTCAGGGTGATTTAGCAGTTTGGATCAGAAAATGGCTTGCTGGAAGAAGACAAAGGGTGATGGTTGATGGGAAATTTACAGCCTGGAGTTCAGTTACTAGTGGTGTACCACAAGGATCTGTTTTGGGGCCACTGCTGATTGTCAATTTTATATATGACCTGGAGGAGGGCGTAGAATGATGAGTGAGTAAATTTGCAGATGACACTAAAGTCGGTGGAGTTGTGGACAGTGCCGAAGGATGTTGCAAGTTATAGAGGGACATAGATACGCTGTAGAGCTGGGCTGAGAGGTGGCAAATGGAGTTTAATGCAGAAAAGTGTGAGATGATTCATTTTGGAAGGAATAACAGGAAGACAGAGTACTGGGCTAATGATAAGATTCTTGATAGTGCGGATGAGCAGAGAGATCTCGGTGTCCATGTACATAGATCCCTGAAAGTTGCCACTCAGGTTGATAGGGTTGTTAAGAAGGCGTACGGTGTGTTAGCTTTTATTGGTGAGGGATTGAGTTTCGGAGCCAGGAGGTCATGTTGCAGCTATACAACACACTGGTGCGGCCGCATTTGGAGTATTGCGTGCAGTTCTGGTCTCTGCATTATAGGAAGGAGGTGGACGCATTGGAAAGGGTGCAGAGGAGATTCACCAGGATGTTGCCTGGTCTGCAGGGAACATCTTATGAGGGAAGGCTGAGGAACTTGGAGACTGTTTTCGTTAGAGAGAATAAGGTTAAGAGGTGACTTAATTGAGGCATACAAGATGATAAGAGGATTAGATAGGGTGGACAATGAGTACCGTTTTCCTTGGATGGTGATGTCTAGCACGAGGGGGCATAGCATAACATTTAGGGGAGATAGATATAGGCCAGATGTCAGAGGTAGGATTTTACTCAGAGAGTAGTAAGGGCGTGGAATGCCCTGCCTGCAACAGTAGTGGGCTGGCCAACATTTAGGGCATTTAAATGGTAATTGGATAAACATATGGATGATAAGGGAATAGTGTAGATGGGCTTCAGAGTGGTTTCACATGTCGGTGCAACATCGAGGAAGGGCCTGTACTGTGCTGTAATGTTCTGTGTTCTATCTTATCTGAACATTCAAACACAATACCTACTCCGAATTAAGGTACACCTATCAACTACAATAACCTATACTTAACTTCAGGGCGGCCGGCACTGTGCAAATGGATAAAGGCCTTTTTCTGGATTTCACTTGGCTTTTTCGAAGAAAGTGGCTCTGTCTCTGCTGGGCTCAGCCATCAGGCAGCGATCGTTGGTCTTGAACTTAGCTGGCTGTCCCCGCTGCACTTAGATAGGCACAGGCCGGATTCAAAAGAGACAGAACACATAGCTGCGCTCTTTTTTATCCCCCTGGGATTTCGCGCTCTTTGGGGCGGTCCTTATCCTTGGACCGAAAAGTTCGACAGGGTTCTGATCACTCTCTTCGATTTCGGCAATAAAGGGGCGGGTGCCTTGGTAGCTGGGCGGGTCCTCAGCGGACATTGACCTTGGCAATTGTGCTTTCTGAGCAAGGGGAGTGGCGCCGATAAGTCTGTGGCTGGACCGGTTGCTTGAATGGAGTCCTGGGTTAGCCATAATTACCATGGTCCTTTGCAGGTCACAGGCTTAGATGGCCACAGTTATAAATTCTGTCCCTGCGAATTCTTTCCAATAATTTACCAACGTCAGGTTTACCGGCCTGTAGTTTCCAGAATTATCCCCACTAACTTTCCTAAACAGCGGTACCACATTAGCTATTCTCCCGTCGTCTTGGTCTCACCTGTAACCAATGAGGATACAAAGATGTCAGTCAAGGGCCCAGTAATTTACTCCCTTGCTTCCGCCTGCGTTCTGGGATAAATCCCACCTGGCCCAGGAGTCATATCTACCATAATACCTTTTAAAATACCCATTACCTCCTCCTTTTTGATGTTAACATGATCCAGACTGTACACACACCCTACCCAAGAATCATCTTCAACAAAGTCCCATTCTTTGGTGAGCACGATACAACAGATTAATTTCGTATCTCGCCCATTTCCTCTGACTCACCAGGTAGATTGACCCCACTGTCTTTAAGTGGTGAAATCCTTTCCCTGGCCACCCTTTGTTTTTTACATATGAATAAAAAGCTTTGGGATTCATCTTAATCCTACTTGCCAGGGACATTTCATGATCCCTCCTAGCCCTCCTTATTTCCCGCCTCAGTACCTTCCTACTTTATTTATACTCCTCAAGAGTTTGGAAGATTTTCACCATTCTAGACCGTACAAAAGTCTCCTTTTTCTTTTTGACGAGGTTCACGATATCGCTCGTTATCGAAGGCTCCCTAAACATCCCGTATTTCTCCTTCATTCTCTCAGGAACGTGACTTGGATCCTAACCGATTGTCGCTTGACAGACTCCCACATGTCCAAAGTTGATTTACTATTCAACAGCCGCACCCAATCCAAATTCTTCAATTCCTGGCTAATGTTATCGGAATTTCCCTTTTCACAGTTTCGCACCTGAACACGAGGGTTACCCTCATCCCTGTCCAAAAGTACCCTAAAAACCTCCGGAATTGTGGTCACTGCTCCCAAAATGTTTCCCTACTGAAACTTCAACCACCTGTCCAGGCTCATTCCGCAGTACCAGATCCAGACTGCCCCTTTTCTAGTTGACTATCTACATCTTGCATCAAGGAGGCTTCCTGGATACACCGAACAGACTCTGCCCCCTACTCATTGCAGTTTAGAAGGATGAGGGGGATCTTATTGAAACTTACAGGATACTGCGAGGCCTGGATAGAGTGGACGTAGAGAGCATGTTTCTACTTGTAGGAAAAACTAGAACGAGAGGACACAATCAAAGACGAACATGACAATCCTTTAAAACTGAGATGAGGAGAAATTTCTTCAGCCAGAACGTAGTGAATCTGTGGAGCTCTTTGCCACAGAAGGCTGTGGAGCCCAAATCACTGAGTGTCTTTAAGACAGAGATAGATAGGTTCTTGATTAATAAAGGGATCAGGGGTTATGGGAAGCAGCCATGAGAATGGGGAGGGGCAAAGTATCAGCCGTGATTGAATGGCGGAGCAGACTCGGTGCGTCAAGTGACCTAATTCTGCTCCTATATCTTATGGTCAATTTCCTGGAAATCCTTTGCATCAGGATAGTAGGTGTACTTACAAATTAGGTACGGCAGTGGTTAAAGGAGGCAGCCCAGTACCTCCTGGTGAAGGTCAACAGCACATGGTCAATGAATGCCGGCCGAGCCAACGTCGCCAACGTACCAAATATTAATTTCACAGACAGAACTATCCTGGGGTTCTGAAACTGATCGTACAACTCCCGAATTGCCTCGTGAGTGTCACTTTGTTGATGCTGACATTTATCATTAATATTAGCATAATACGTGAATACCAAGAATATTTATACATATCGAACAGCGACATCAACTAGATGCAGCGCCAGCACATGGATTTTACTGCCCGCATTCCCAGTGTTCTGTGCAATGTGGTGCCCACTTCCTGCTCCAGGAAGTCTGACTGCAATGAGACATATTTGGTTTGGAACATAATCGTAGGAGCACTGTCGGCCATTAGACAAAAGCAACAAAAGTGATCGCTGTAATTTTGATCAACATGGACACTTTAACTGTCAATTAAACTCAACGAAACTTAAGATATTTGTGCTGCACATTTAGAAAAAAGATGATCAAGAGGAATGAAACTTTTCTCGGAAGTAGTAAGTCCAATAGTGATAAGATTAAACCGGTTGCTGTCGTATTTCCAACACATTCACGATTTTACCAAGATATAACTCGCCATGTCACATCGAGCTGCAAAAGTTTAAATACTTTATAACAGATTGCAAATATCACAGTACATCGAAGAGAAAACTCAGAGCACAGACATTACCACAACGGCAGGTGCTTCCTGTCAGTTCACCGAAGAGCAATAACCAGAATGTGTTTGCAGTTCCTGCAGGTGGCGACCTAGTTTGTGGTTAGGGGAAGTCATCGTCAGTTACCATCGCTACACTGCTGTTAAACATGTTTCGCCCTGTTTACTGTAAAACGTAAAGCTTCTCTGCTGTTGAAGAGGCTAGCTGACAAATGGAACTCCCCTGGTCTGATGATCCTAGTTGCCTGGAGAAAGTGCATGTTCATTTGCGCAGTATAACGTTACGGAGCGTAATGGGTCCGGCACACACAGTCACTGTAAACTGCAGGCAGTCAGTACAATCGCTCAAAAATATTTGTCGTCTTTAAAAATCTCTGAATGATGGTCATGAGATGCAAAGAGTGACTACGTTCCCTTCTCATGAAACCATTGACCACAGGTGGCTCTAATCTGTCCCAGTTTATTTGAAATCATTGGAAATTCAGCTGACAGTTAAATTAAAGTTGGTTTCAATCGCAGCGTCTCGCGAGATTAGTCAATTAAATAATTGCCCTTTCGGAAATGCAGGTCATATATTTTGGGTATCTCTGTACAAATTACTAGCACGGATTTATCTGCATGTTTTAGTAAATAAGCACTTTCAGGTGATCGAGATTACTAGACTAATAGAATATCGAAGTTTAATATCGTGCAGAAAAGCAGATTAAATTAATCCAAGAAACTGGAGAAGAGAATGTGCGGCACGGCGGTGCAGTGGTTAGCACTGCTGCCTCCGGCGCTGAAGACCCGCATTCGATCCCAGACTCGATCACTGAATGTGTGGAGTTTGTAGATACCCCCGTATCTTCGTGTGCTTCCCTCCCGCAATCCAAAGACGTGCAGGGTAGTTGGATTGGCCACGCTGATTTGCCCCTTAATTGGTAAAAAGAAAGATTGGAAATCTTAATTTATTCCAAAAAATCTACCGCAGAGAGAGAAATGAACGAAATGACCGAGAAAGGGTGCTGGAATCTATTCTCGAACTTATGTTGTTAGTTTACAAAGGACAAAGAAAAATCCAGCACAGGAACAGGCCCTTCGGCCCTCGGCACGACCATACTGCCCGTCGAAACTAAAATCTTCCACACTTCCTGGGTCCGTATCCCTCTATTCCAATCCTATTCATGTATTTGTCAAGATGCCCCTTATATGTCACTATCATCCCTGCTTCCACCACCTCCTCTGGCAGCGAGTTCCAGGCACCCACAACCATCGATGCAAATAAAATGCCTCGTATATCGCATCTAAACCTTGCCCCTCGCACCGTCAACCTATAGCCCTAGTAAATGGCCGCTCTACCCTGGGAAATGGTCTCTGACTATCCACTCTGTCTATGCCTTCATAGTTTTGTAGACGTCTATCAGGTCGTCCCTCAACCTACGTCGTTCCAGTGAGAACAAACTGAGTTTATTCAACCTCTCATCATACCTAATGACCTCCATATCAGGCAACATCCTGGTAAATCTCTTCGGCCCCCACTCTAAAGCCTCCATATCCTTCTGCTAGTGTGGCGACCAGAATTGAACACTACACCCCAAGTGCGTCAGAACAAAGGTTCTATACAGCTGCAACATGAGTTGCCAATTTATTTACTCAATGTCCCGGCCAATGAAGGCAAGCATGCCGTATGCATTCTTGACTACCTTCTCCACCTGTGTTGCCCCCCTTCAGTGACCTGGGGACCTGTACACCAAGATCTTTCTGACTGTCAGTACTCTACCATTCACTGTATATTCCCTCCCTGTATTACCTCACATTTGACAGGATTAAACGCCATCTGCTATCTCTCTGCCCAAGTCTCCAAACAATCTAAATCCTGCTGTATCCTCTGAGAGTTCTCATCGCTATCCGCAATTCCACCAATCTTTTTGTCGTCCACAAACTTACTAATTAGACCAGTTTAATTTCCTGCAAATGATTTATATATACTACGAACAGCAAAGGTTATCACTGAGAAACACCACAAGTCACAGCTTTCCGTTCAGAAAGGCAACCTTCCATTGCTACTCTCTGCCTTCCATGACCGAGCCAGTTCTGGATCTATCTTGCCAGCTCAGCTCTTATCCAGTTTGACTTCACCTTTTGTACCAGTCTGCCATGAGGGACCTTGTCAAAGGCCTAAGTGAATGATATATAGACAACATTCACTGCCCGACCTGCATCACTCATCTTTGTGACCTCCTAGAAAAACTCTATCAAGTTCGTGAAACACGATCTCCCTTCACAAAAGCCTGCTGCCTCTCGCTAATACGTCCACTTTCTTCCAAATGGAAGTAGACCTGCCTCGAAGAATTCTCTCCAAGAATCTCCCTACCACTGACGTAATGCTCACCGGCCTATAGTTGCCTGGAACATCATTGGCTATTCTCCAGTCCTCCGGAACGTCACCTGAAGAGATGAGGACCCAAAGATTTTGGTCATTGCCTCAGCAATTCCCTCTCTTGCCTCCTTCAGTATTCTGGGGTAGATCCCATCAGTCCCTGTGGACTTATCGACCTTAATATTTTTCCAAGACGGTCAGCTCCTCGTCTTTTTGAATCTCAATGTGACCCAGGCTCTCTCCACACCGTTCTCCAGACTCAACATCCGCCAGTTCCTTATCTTGGTGAATACTGATGAAAAGTATGTATTTGGTACCTCTCCATTTCCTCTGGCTCCACACATAGATTGCCGCCCCTGTCCTTCAGTTGGCCAATCCTTTCCCTGGCTACCCTCTTGCGTTTTATGTACGTGTAAAAAGCCTTGCGATTTTCCTTAACCATGTTTGCCAATGACTTTTCATTACCCCTTTTAAGTCCTCCTGGCTCCTTGCTTAAGTTACTTCCTACTTTCCTTATATTCCCCACGATAAATACACCTGGTGATGTGTTCCACTGCCACTATTTTTTCGAATAATTTAAGTCGAGTATTCTTTGATCGTTCCTCCATAATATCGCTCTTACGTTTGTTTCGAGTTTTCCTACGTATACCACGTTCTGAATGAACACAGGACATCCTGAACTGAAAGGCGAACAACCAGAGGTCGGAATACCAATAGGTACGAACGACATAGGCAGGAAGAGTGATGAGGTGCAGAAGAAGGAATTCAGAGCGTTAGGCAGTAAGCTAAATAGCAGGACCTCTCAGTTGTTACATAAGGGTTACTCCCTGTGTCTCGTGCCTGTAGGGCTAGAAATAGTAGGACAGTGAAGATAAATACGTGACTAAACTGGTGGTAAAGGAGGGAAGCTTTCAGTTTCCTGGACAATTGCGATCTCTTCCGGGGCAAGTAGGACCCGTACAGGAAGGACAGGTTCACCTAAACTAGAGGGGCACCAATACCCTCGCTGCGAGGTTTGCGACAGTCACTCGGGAGGATTTAAACTAGTATAACAGAGGTGGGAATCAGAGCGTTGGCTTAGAAGGTGCAATAACTGAAGGGGGAAAAGAGAACAAAAATAACATAACAATATCACCCTGAGGCAGAGCAAATAAGGTGACATTTGTGAGAAGGCAGGTGGTCAATGCAGGACTTAGGGTTTTGTACATAAGTGCGCGCAGTATATGGAACAAGGTAAACGAGCTTGCTCCACTTATTAAAATTAGCTGGTACGATGGCAGCATGGGTTGGTACCTGGGACTTCGATGTTGTGGCCATTTCGGAGACATGGATAGAGCAGGGACAGGAATGGATGTTGCAGGTTCCGGGGTTTAGGTGTTTTAGTAAGCTCAGAGAAGGAGGCAAAAGAGGGGGAGGTGTGGTGCTGCTAGTCAAGAGCGGTATTACTGTGGCGGAGAGGATGCTAGATGGGGACTCTTCTTCCGAGGTAGTATGGGCTGAAGTTAGAAACAGGACAGGAGAGGTCACCCTGTTGGGAGTTTTTTAAAGGCCTCCTAATAGTTCTAGGGATGTAGAGGAAAGGATGGCGAAGATGATTCTGGATATGAGCGAAAGTAACAGGGTAGTTATTATGGGAGACTTTAACTTTACAAATATTGACTGGAAAAGATATAGTTCCAGTACAATAGATGGGTCGTTTTTTGTACAGTGTGTGCAGGAGGGTTTCCTGAAACAATATGTTGACAGGCCAACAAGAGGCGAGGCCACGTTGGATTTGGTTTTGGGTAATGGACCAGGCCAGGTGTTGGATTTGGAGATAGGAGAGCACTTTGGGGACAGTGACCACAATTCGGTGACGTTTACGTTAATGATGGAAAGGGATAAGTATACACCGCAGGGCAAGCGTTATAGCTGGGGGAAGGGCAATTATGATGCCATTAGACGTGACTTGGGGGGATAAGGTGGAGAAGTAGGCTACAAGTGTTGGGGACACTGGATAAGTGGGGCTTGTTCAAGGATCAGCTACTGCGTGTTCTTGATAAGTATGTACCGGTCAGACAGGGAGGAAGGCGTCGAGCGAGGGAACCGTGGTTTACCAAGGAAGTGGAATCTCTTGTTAAGAGGAAGAAGGAGGCCTATGTGAAGATGAAGTGTGAAGTTTCGGTTGGGGCGATGGATAGAAACAAGGTAGCGAGGAAGGATCTAAAGAGAGAGCTAAGACGAGCAAGGAGGGGACATGAGAAGTATTTGGCAGGAAGGATCAAGGAAAACCCAAAAGCTTTCTATAGGTATGTCAGGAATAAACGAATGACTAGGGAAAGAGTAGGACCAGTCAAGGACAGGGATGGGAAATTGTGTGTGGAGTCTGAAGAGATAGGCGAGATACTAAATGAATATTTTTCGTCAGTATTCACTCAGGAAAAAGATAATGTTGTGGAGGAGAATGTTGAGCCCCAGGCTAATAGAATAGATGGCATTGAGGTACGTAGGGAAGAGGTGTTGGCAATTCTGGACAGGCTGAGAATAGATAAGTCCCCGGGACCTGATGGGATTTATCCTAGGATTCTCTGGGAGGCCAGGGAAGAGATTGCTGGACCTTTGGCTTTGATTTTTAAGTCATCATTGGCTACAGGAATAGTGCCAGAGGACTGGAGGACAGCAAATGTGGTCCCTTTGTTCAAAAAGGGGAGCAGAGACAACCCCGGCAACTATAGACCGGTGAGCCTCACGTCTGTAGTGGGTAAAGTCTTGGAGGGGATTATAAGAGACAAGATTTATAATCATCTAGATAGGAATAATATGATCAGGGATAGTCAGCATGGCTTTGTGAAGGGTAGGTCATGCCTCACAAACCTTATTGAGTTCTTTGAGAAGGTGACTGAACAGGTAGACGAGGGTAGAGCAGTTGATGTGGTGTATATGGATTTCAGCAAAGCGTTTGATAAGGTTCCCCACGGTAGGCTATTGCAAAAAATACGGAGGCTGGGGATTGAGGGTGATTTATAGATGTGGATCAGAAATTGGCTAGCTTAAAGAAGACAGAGGGTGGTGGTTGATGGGAAATGTTCAGAATGGAGTACAGTCACAAGTGCAGTACCACAAGGATCTGTTCTGGGGCCGTTGCTGTTTGTCATTTTTATCAATGACCTAGAGGAAGGCGCAGAAGGGTGGGTGAGTAAATTTGCAGACGGTACTAAAGTCGGTGGTGTTGTCGATAGTGTGGAAGGATGTAGCAGGTTACAGAGGGGTATTGATAAGCTGCTGAGCTGGGCTGAGAGGTGGCAAATGGAGTTTAATGTAGAGAAGTGTGAGGTGATTCACTTTGGAAGGAATAACAGTAATGCGGAATATTTGGCTAATGGTAAAGTTCTTGAAAGTGTGGATGAGCAGAGGGATCGAGGTGTCCATGTACATAGATCCCTGAAAGTTGCCACCCAGGTTGATAGGGTTGTGAAGAAGGCCTATGGAGTGTTGGCCTTTATTGGTAGAGGGTTTGAGTTCCGGAGTCGGGAGGTCATGTTGCAGCTGTACAGAACTCTGGTACGGCCGCATTTGGAGTATTGCGTACAGTTCTGGTCACCGCATTATAGGAAGGACGTGGAGGCTTTGGAGCGGGTGCAGAGGAGATTTACCAGGATGTTGCCTGGTATGGAGGGAAAATCTTATGAGGAAAGGCTGATGGACTTGAGGTTGTTTTCGTTGAAGAGAAGAAGGTTAAGAGGAGACTTAATAGAGGCATACAAAATGATCAGGGGGTTGGATAGGGTGGACAGTGAGAGCCTTCTCCCGCGGATGGATATGGCTGGCACGAGGGGACATAGCTTTAAACTGAGGGGTAATAGATATAGGACAGAGGTCAGAGGTAGGTTCTTTACGCAAAGAGTAGTGAGGCCGTGGAATGCCCTACCTGCTACAGTAGTGAACTCGCCAACATTGAGGGCATTTAAAAGTTTATTGGATAAACATATGGATGATAATGGCATAGTGTAGTTTAGATGGCTTTTGTTTCGGTGCAACATCGTGGGCCGAAGGGCCTGTACTGCGCTGTATTGTTCTATGTTCTAAGCCCTGTTTACCATCCCAAAATGCACTGCAGTAACTCACCAATGTTCCTTAGACATCAACTACCAATCGCACGGCCACTATCATCTTGAAGGACAAGAACTCCCTAAAAGCAGGTTGGGTGTCCCCACACCTCACTGACAGCAGCGGATCAACAAGGCAGCTCACCGCCACCTACTGAAGGGTAATTCGGGGTAGGAATTAAATGCTGCAAGAACCAGAAACTCGCAAATCCCGTAAAAGTGAACTTTGTATAGCATTGCTGCTTTGAATTTCTGCGACATGGGATGAACTGATTTCCATTATTACGGTAGAGCTCATCATATATCTTCTGCTTCAGAGGAACCTGGATCTAAGGTATTTCTAACAGCATGAATCCAGGAAAACAGAAACAATGTGGTTGCGGCAGTAAGGTGGAACGGAGTGTTGTGCAATCTATCATGGATTTAAACACTCTCTCCGCCTTTCTCTCTTTAACACTCTCCTTTGTTCTGTTTCTGTTTTGTATCTCGTGGTTTAGGGTGAAGGTTTAAGTTGAGCAGAATATTGTACCATATTTTCTGTTCAGTAAGACATATTTTGCGATTTTGTTACTTTGTGGAACCATTGCAAACATGAAGAATAATTGGCACTACATGACACGAAAGGAGGGTATTTGCTCCATGATTACTGTGTCTGTGCCCATCATTACTGTTATACAGACAGATGGTCAGAACATTGAATATAGGCGTTTGGACGCCTTGCTGAAGTTGTGCAAGACATAAGTAAGTCTACACTTGGAATACTGTGTACAGTTCTGGTCTCACTATTATAGAGATGATATTATTCAACTAGAAATAGTGCTGAAACGTTTTACAAGGATGCTACCGTAAATTGATAGTTTGAGCTATAATGTGCGTTTCGTACTCTGGGACATTTCCCCCTGGAGTGTAGGTCATCGTCAACATATTTTCCCAAAGATAGGGGAGTGTAAAACAAGTGGGTATAGGTTTAAAGTTTGAGAGGAGACACACAAAAGGGTCCAGAGAGTAATTCCTTCACAAATAGTGCGCTGAATGTCTGGACAGAGTTGCCAGAGGAAGTAATAGAAGCGGGTACAATTTTGTCTGATTAAAAAGATCAGGGGTTATGGGGAGAATGCAGAAGAATGGGCGCCATGGATACGTTGGGCCGAAGGGCCTGGTTCCATGCAGTAAACCTCTCGTAATCTGTGACCATATCCAACCTTCCAGCTCTGTAACGCTGCAGATTCGAGCACTCCATCTCTATGCCCAAGTGATTTTGAAATTTTGCTCTGGGTGTCTACCTCTATCATCCTCATGGACAACGGTCCCTGAGTGATTGAAAGGATCTGAGGAACAGGCAGGAAATGACATTGAGGCCGAAGCTCAGCTGTGATCAAACTGGATGTTGGGTCAGGAGTGAGTGGCCGGGTCGTCTCACGATGTTATCATTTACTACCAGTTCCAGTTGCCACAGTACTCGCAGATGATTATAACTGTGCGATCCGATTTTTAAGTTACATCTTTCCATCAATTAATTCAATGTTCGGGGACACAGTTCAGTTATCAAGTCTACACAGCCTCTGAGGTTGGTGGAGGCAGATACAACAGTGGTTTAGAAATTTCAATGCGAGAAACGACAGCAATCAAATGCATGCCTTTGGGGAAAGGTCGGTCGAGTGGGATTGAATGATCTGCGAATCTAAAGAGCCGCTGAGGTTAAACGGAATGAATGTCCTCTTTCTTTACTTGACGGACTTTTACGTTTTTGGTCACGTCTGGCTGTGAGATGATGTGCACCACCACACTGGAGTTCCCCTCAATGCTCCCCACCACGGCGAGTATGATCACGGTAATGCTTCATATACAATGTGTCCATATTTGAAGTCAGCGTCAGCTTTAGCTCACTGGTTACTTCACTGCACCAACTTAATTGTAAGTTTGAACCTGTCTTACCGCGGGCGCTGCCTGGCGTTTTTATTATTTTCAAAACATATGTTGCATAAATAAAAGCAGCAGCACATTTATAATTAGAAGTGGGTGTATTTTGTTTAGAGGTTGCATTAATTGTTTTTAAAAGAGGCTTGTGCCACGTGTTTACTTTCTGATCTCACACTGCGGAAACCCAAGTTCGATTCCAGCTCTGTACAATAACTGACCGATCACACTTTGTCAATTACTCACTACCTAAATGGAGGAAAGGAGCATTAACGATTATCTATTATAGATTTTTTGAAATTTCGGAACAAGATAGTTTACGAAGGCGAATTGATTAATCCAGTTTTTTTCCACGTGAAACGCTGTTCCCAGATCTCCAAGAACACTCAGGGAGTTCGAAAGCATCCAGGACCAAGCAGTGCGCTTGATTGCTCCTCCTGCCACAAGCATTCAATCCCTCGGCCACAGCCATCCCAAAATGCACCACATTAACTCAACAAAGTTCCCCAGGCAATTGTTCCGAAGACAGCACCTTCCAGACTGCGACCACTATCATTTTGAAGGAGTAGGCAAGCCCCAACTTCGGAAATTCACCAACTGGAATTTCCCTCCAAATCACTCACCACTCCCACTTGGAACCAGATAAACCTTCCTTCACGGTAACGGGGAATAATACATTTAGCTTCCTCCCTAAAAGCACGCTGGGTGTACCCAAAAATCATGGTCTACAACGAGTCAAGAAAGCAGCTCACCTTCTTCAGGGCAACTTGGGATGGACAACACATTCTGTCCTAACCAGCAACTCTCACATCCAGGAAAGTGATATTTTGAATGCAATGGTGCTTTGAATTTCTGGGGCCTGGGATGAACTGTTCTCCGTTCTTAAAAAATAAACATCGATTACCCAATTCATTTTTTCCAATTAAGGGGCAATTTAGCGCGGCCAATCCACCTACAGTGCACGTCATTGGGTTGTGGGGGGAAACCCACGCAAAAACGGGAAGAATGCGCAAACTCCACACGGACGGTGACCCGGAGCCGGGATCGAAACTGTAAACTCGGCGCCTTCTGGCAGCAGTGCGATCCACTGCGCCAACGTGCTGCCGCTGTTTTTTTAATTCTAACGGTAGAATGAATCATATAACTTCTACCTCAGAGGAAACTGGGCCTCAGGTATTTCTAACAGCATGAATCCTGGAAGACAGATACAATGTTCTTGCTGCAGTCAGGTGGAACTGAGTAGTGTGCAATCTACTCTAGCGTGAAATGGTCTCTTCCCCTTTCTCTCTTTACCACCCTCCTTTATTCTGTTTCTGTTTTGTTTCTATTGGTATCGGGTGAAGATGTGATTTACTGTGGGTCTCTTGACCAAGATATTCGTCGGCACCTTTTTCCAGTCAGACAGATTCTGCGACTTTGTTGCTTTTTGGACCCAGTGCAAACATGATGAATAATTGGAAATTCACAACACTGAAGGAAGTTCTTAGTTCCCCAATTACTGAGTCTGCCCATTATTACGATTATACAGATGCATGGTCAGATAATTGAACACAAAAGTTGGGATGTCTTGCTGAAGTTCTACAAGACGTTGGGAAGGACACACTTGGAATACTATGCACAGTTCTGGTACCCTAATATGGAAAGGATATTATTAACCTAGAAAGAGGACAGAAAAGATTTGAAAGGCCGCTACCGAATTTGATGGTTTGAGTTATAAGGAGCGGCTGTTTAGACTGGAACATTAGTCTTGGAGCCGAGGGGTGATCTTGACGACGTCGATAAAATAATGGTTCAGGTAGATTATCCCAAAGGCAGTATCCAAAACTAGAGGGCATAGGTTTAAGGTGAGAAGGGAGAGATACAAAACGGTCCAGGTGAACAATTGTTTCACACAGAGGGTGGGGAGTGTCTGGAATGAGCTGGCAGAGGCAGTAGTAGCGTCTACAATTCTGCCTTTTAAAAAGCATTTAAATAGTTATATGTACAAGATGGCTATATAGGAATATGACCAATTGTGGGCAATTGGACAGGCTTTGTGTAGTAAAAACTTGGCGACATGGACAAGTTAGGCCGAAGGGCCTATTCCCATGCTGTAAAGGTCTATGACTCTATGACCTGTCCCACCTTCCAGATCTGTGTCGCTACAGCTTCGAGCACTCCATCTGTATGTCCAAATCGGTTTGAATTTCTGCCTCCATTTTTCTCATGGACAGTGAACATTGAGGGATGAAAGTATCTGAGGAATAGGCAGGAAATGACATTGAGGCAGAAGCTCAACTGTGATCAAACTAAATGTTGGGGCAGGAGTGAGTGGTCGTGTCGTCTCCCTATGTTGTCATTTGCTATCAGTTCCAGTTGCCAGAGTACTCGTAGATGAATATAACTGCGAGATAAGAGTTTTAAGTTACATCTTTCCAACAATTATTTCAATTTTCTGGGATAGATTTCAATTATCTGGTCTGCACTGCCAGTGAGATTGGTGGAGGCAGATACAACAGTGGATTGCAAATTTCAACGCGAGAAACGACAGCAATGAAATGCATGCCTCTGTGGAAAGGTCGGTCGAGTAGGATTTAATGATCTGCTAATCTAAATAGCCGCTGGTGTCAAACGGAATGAATATCCTCCGTCGGTCCTTCACGCAGTTTTAAGCTTTTGGTCACGTCTGGCTGTGAGGTGATGTGCACCAACAACTGGAGTTTCCCGCTATGCAACCCACCACGGCGAGTATGATCACGCTAATCCTTCATATACAATGTGTCCATGCTTTAAGCCAGCGTTAGCTTTAGCTCACTGGTTACTTCACAGCATCAAATTAATTGTAAGTTCGAACCTGTGTCAACGTGGGCGCTGCCTGGCGTTTTTAACATTTCCAAAACATGTGTTGCATAAATAAAAGCAGCAGCACATTTATAATTAGAAGTAGGTGTATTTTGTTAGATCTGTTTTGAAAAGAGGCTTGTGCCACGTGTTTACTTTCTGATCTCACATTGCGGAAACCCAAGTTCGACTCCAGCTCTGTACAATAGCTGACCCATCACACTTTGCAATTACTCACAACTTAAATGGAGAAAAATAGCTTTAACGATTATCTATTATAGGGTCTTTGAAATTTCGGAACAAGATTTGTTACGCAGGCGAATTGATTATATCCATTTCTTTCCACGTGAAACGCTGCTCCGCAGATCTCCAAGAACACTCAGGGAGTTGGAAAGCATCCAGGACCAAGCAGTGCGTTTGATTGCTCCTCCTGCCACAGCATCCAATCCCTCCGCCACAGACATCCCAAAATGCACCACAATAACTCAACAAAGTTCCTCGGGCAATTGTCCCTCAGGCAGCACCTCCAGACCTTCGAATACCATCATTTTGAGGAACTCGACAAGCCCCTACTTGGGACAATCACCAACTGGAATGTCCCCTCCAAATCACTCACCACTCTCCCTTGGAACCATATAAACGTGCCTGCAGGTGAAAGGGGAAAATCATTTGGCTTCCTCCCTAAAAGCACTTTGGGTTACCCAAAAGTCAGGGCCAGCAAAGATTCAATAAAGCAGCTCACCACCACCTTCTGAAAGACAACTCGGGATGGGCAATAAACTCTGTCCGACCCAGCAACTCTCGCATCCAGTAAAAGTGATCTTTTTAATGCATTGGTGCTTTGAATTTCTGAGGCCTGGGATGAACTGTTCTCCATTCTTAAAAAAAAACATTGATCACCCAATCCATTTTTTCCAATTAAGGGGCAATTTAGCGCAGCTAATCCTCAGCGTCAGCTTTAGCTCACTGGTTACTTCACAGCATCAACTTAATTATAGTTTCGAACCTGTCTAACCGTGGGCGCTGCCTGGCGTCTTTAACATTTCCAAAACATGTGTTGCATAAATAAAAGCAGCAGCACATTTATAATTAGAAGTGGGTGTATTTTGTTTAAAGGCTGCATTGATCTGTTTTAAAAAGGGGCTTGTGCCACGTGTTTACTTTCTGATCTCACACTGCGGAAACCCAAGTTCGATTCCAGCTCTGTACAATAACTGACCTATCAAACTCTGTCAATTACTCACAACCGAAATGGAGAAAAAGATCTTTACAAATTATCTATTGTATGTTCTTTGAAATTTCGGAACAAGATAGTTTACGCAGGCGAATTGATTAATCCATTCTTTTCCACGTGAAACGCTGTTCCCCAGATCTCCAAGAACACTCGGGGAGTTCGAAAGCATCCAGGACCAAGCAGTGCGCTTGATTGCTCCTCCTGCCACAAGCATTCAATCCCTCCGCCACAGACATCCCAAAATGCACCGCAATAACTGTATGTCCAAATCGGTTTGAATGTCTGCCTCCATTTTTCCTATCGACAGTGAACATTGAGGGAATGAAAGTATCCGAGGATCAGGCAGGAAATGACATTGAGGCAGAAGCTCAGCTGTGATCAAACGGATGTTGGGGCAGGAGTGAGTGGCCGGGTCGTCTCACTATGTTGTCATTTGCTATCAGTTCCAGTTGCCACAGTACTCGCAGATGAATATGACTGCGAGATGAGATTTTTAACATACATCTTTCCAACAATTATTTCAATGTTCTGGGATACAGTTCAATTATCTGGTCCACACTGCCTGTGAGATTGCTAGAGGCAGATACAACAGTGGCTTTCAAATTTCAATGCGAGAAACGATAGAAATCAAATGCATGCCTCTGGGGAAAGGTCGGTCGAGTGGCATCGAATGATGTGCTAATCTAAAGAGCCACTGAGGTTAAACGGAAAGAATGTCCTCCGTCTGTACTTCACGCATTTTTAAGTTTTTGGTCACGTCTGGCTGTGAGATGATGTGCACCAATACCTGGAGTTTCTCGTCAATGTTACCGACCACGGCGAGTATGATCACGGTAATCCTTCCTTTACAATGTGTCTATGTTTGAAGTCAGAGTCAGCTTTAGCTGACTGGTTACTTCACAGCATTAACTTAATAGTAAGTTTGAACCTGTCTCACCGTAGGCGCTACCTGGCGTTTTTAATATTCTAAAACATGTTTGTTGCATAAATAAAAGCAGCAGCACATTTATAATTATTAGTAAGTGTATTTTGTTCAGAGGTTGCATTTATCTGTCTTAAAAAGAGGCTTCTGCCACCTGTTTACTTTCTGATCTCACACTGCGGAAACTCAAGTTCGATTCCAGCTCTGTACAATAACTGATCTTTCACACTTTGTCAATTACTCACTACCTAAATGCAGTGAAAGAGCATTAACGATGATCTATTATACATTTTTTGAAATTTCGGAAAAAGATTGGTTACGCAGGCAAATAGATTAGTCCATTTTTTTCACGTGTAACCCATTTCCCCAGATCTCCGAGAACACTCAGCGAGTTTGAAAGCATCGTGGACAAAGCAGTGCGTCTTATTGCTCCTCCTGTCACAATCCCTCCGCCACAGCCATCCCAAAATGCACCGCAATAACTCAACACAGTTCCTCGGGCAATTGTTGCTTAGAAAGCGCCTTCCAGACCTACGACCACTATCATTTTGAAGAACTAGACAAGCCCCTACTTGGGAAAATCGCCAACTGGATTTCCCCTCCAAATCACTCACCACTCCCACTTGGAACCATATCAACGTTCCTTCACGATAACGGGGAGAAATCCTTTAGCTTCCTCCCTAAAAGCGCGTGGGTGTACCCAAAACTAACGCCCTGCAACGATTCAAGAAATCAGCTCACCACCACCTTCTGAAGGGCAACTAGGGATGGGCAATAAATTATGTCCCATCCAGCAACCCTCACATCCAGTAAAAGTGATCGTTTTAATGCATTGGTGCTTTGAATTCCTGGGGCGTGGGATGAACTGATCTCCATTCTTGAAACAAAAATATAGGGTACCCAATTCATTTTTTCCGATTACGGCGCGATTTAGCACGGCCAATCCACCTACTCTGCACATCATTGGGTTGTGAAGGCATAACCCACGCAAACACGGGGGAAACGTGCAAACTCCACACGGACAGTGTCCCAGAGCCGACATCGAACCTGAGAACTCGGCGTCGTGAGGCAGCAGTGCTAACCACTGGGCCATCGTGCTGCCCGTTTGTCATTCTAACGGTGCAATGAATCAGGTAACTTCTGCTTCAGAGGAAACTGAATATAATGTATTTCTAACAGCATGAATCCTTGAAGACAGAAACAATGTGCTTGCTGCAGTGAGGTGGAAGGGAGTGGTGTGCAATATACTCCAGCAGTAAACGCTCTCTCCCCCTTTCTCTCTTTACCATTCTCCTTTATTCTGTTTCAGTTTTGTTTCTATTGGTATCGGGTGAAGATTTGATTTGCTGTGGGGATCTTGTGCAAGATATTCTTCTACATTTTTTCCAGTCAGACACATTCTGCGACTTCGTTGCTTTTTGGAACCACTGCAAACATGATGAATAATTGGAAATTCACAACACTGAAGGAGGCTCCTTCTTCCACAATTAATATTTCTGTGCCCGTTATTACTATTCTACAGTGCATGGACAGATTATTGAATACAGGAGTTGGGACGTCTTGCTGAAGTTCTACAGGACATTGGGAAGAACACACTTCGAATACTGTGTACAGTTCTGGTCACCCTAATATAGAAAGGATGTTATTAACCTGGCTGGAGATCAGAAAAGATTTGCTAGGCTGCTACTGGACTTGATGGTTTGAGTTAAACTGAGCGGCTGGATAGACTGGAACATTTTTCTTGGAGGCTAGGGGTGATCTTGACGTCGGCTATAAAATAATGAGGGGCATAGATGAAGTAGATTATCCCAAGGTTAGTGGAATTCAAAACTAGATGGCATAGGTTTAACGTGAGAGGGGAGAGATTCAAAAGGGTCCAGAGGAACAATTGTTTCACACAGAGGGTGGTGAGTGTCTGGAACGAGCTGGCAGAGGCAGTAGTAGAGGCGGCTACAATTCTACCTTTAAAAAGCATTTAGATAATTATATGGAGAAGATGGGTTGGAGGAATATGACCAATTGTGGGCAATTGGACAGGCTTTGTGCAGTAAAAACTGGGAGGCATGAACAAGGTAGGCGGAAGGGTCTATTTCCATGCTGTAAACTTCGATGACCCTATGACCTGTCCCACCTTCCAGATCTGTGTCGCTGCAGATTCGAGCACTCCATCTATATGTCCAAATCGATTTGAAATTTTACTGTGGGTGTCTGCCTCCATTTTTCTTATCGACACTGAACTTTGAGGGAATGAAAGTATCTGAGGAACAGGCAGGAAATAACATTGAGGCAGAAGCTCAGCTGTGATCAAACTGTATGTTGGGGCAGCAGTGATTGGCCGTGTCGTCTCCCTATGTTGTAATTTGCTCTCAGTTCCAGTTGCCACAGCACTCGCAGCTCGCAGGTGAATATAACTGCAAGGTAAGATTTTTAAGTTATATATTTCGAATAATCATTTTAATGTTCTGGGACACAGTTAAAATATCTGGTCCGCACTGCCTGTGAGATTACTGGAGGCAGATACAACAGTGGCTTTCACATGTCAATGCGAGAAACGACAGGAATCAAATGCATGTCTCTGGGGAAAGGTCGATCGAGTGGGATTGAATGAACCGCTAATCTAAAGAGCCGCTGAGGTTAAACGGAATGAATGTCCTCCGTGTGTACTTCACGCACTTTTATGTTTTTGGTCACGCCTGGCTGTGAGGTGATGTGCACCAACACCTGGAGTTTCTCGTCAATGTTACCGACCACGGCGATTATGATCACGGGAATCATTCATATACAATGTGCCCATGCTCGAAGCCAGTGTCAGCTTTAGCTCACTGGTTACTTCACTGCATCAACTTAATTGTAAGTTCGGATATGTCTCACCGTGGGCGCTGCCTGGCATATTTAATATTCCCAAAACATGTGTGTTGCATAAATAAAAGCAGCAGCACATTTATAATTAGAAGCAGGTGTATTTTGTTAGAGGTTGCATTGATCTGTTTTGAAAAGAGGCTTGTGCCACCTGTTTACTTTCTGATCTCACACTGCGGAAACCCAAGTTCGATTCCAGCTCTGTACACTTTGAAGGTGGTTTGTGGAGGAGCTGTTGTCAAGTGATAGTTAACCCGAAACATTTCTTCAGTGTTTCCCTCCCTACCGCCTCCTCTAACCGAAAAAAAAGACACTCACTGTAAGGATCCCAGCAGAGTAAATATCAGGAGGGAGACTCGAGGGCAGGTAGAAGTGGAAAGAAGTTGAACCGTGACGTCACAGCATGCAGTGAAAGATCGCGAGGAGAGCGGCGGTGACACAGTGAAAGAGCGCAAGGAGAGCGTCGGAGACTTAGTGAAAGAGGGCGAGGAGAGCGGCGGGGGCACAGGGATATAGCGCGAGGAGAATGGCGGGGACACAGTGAAAGAGCGCGAGGAGAGCGGCGGAGACTCAGTGAAAGAGCGCGAGGAGAGTGGCGGGGACACAGGGAAAGAGCGCGAGGAGAGCGGCGGAGACTCAGTGAAAGAGCGCGTGGAGACTGGCGGGGACTCAGTAAAAGAGCGCAAGGAGAGCTGCGGGACTCAGAGAAAGAGCGCGAGGAGAGCGGCGGGGACTCAGTGAAAGAGCGCGAGGAGAGCGGCGGAGACTCAGTGAAAGAGCGCGACGAGAGCGGCGGGGACAGTGGATAAAAGAGCACGAGGAGAGCGGCAGGGACTCCGTGAAAGAGCGCGAGGAGAGCGGCGGGGACTCAGTGAAAAAGCGTGTGGAGAGCGGCGGGGACTCAGTGAAAGAGCGCGAGGAGAGCGGCGGAGACTCAGGGAAAGAGGGCGAGGAGAGCGGCAGGGACACCGTGAAAGAGCGCGAGGAGAGAGGCGGGGACTTAGTGAAAGAGCGCGAGGAGAGCGGCGGGGACTCAGTGAAAGAGCGCGAGGAGAGAGGCGGGGACTTAGTGAAAGAGCGCGAGGAGAGCGGCGGGGACTCAGTGAAAGAGCGCGAGGAGAGCGGCAGGGACTCCGTGAAAGAGCGCGAGGAGAGCGGCGGGGACACAGTGAAAGAGCGCGAGGAGATCGGTGGGGACACAGTGAAAGAGCACGCGGAGAGTGGCGGGGACTCAGGATAAAAGAGCGCGAGGAGAGCTGCGGAGACTCAGGGAAAGAGCACGAGGAGAGCGGCGGAGATTCAGTGAAAGAGCGCGAGGAGAGCGGCGGGGACTCAGTGAAAGAGCGCGAGGAGAGCGGCGGGGACTCAGTGAAAGAGCGCGAGGAGAGGGGCGGGGACACAGTGAAAGAGCGCAAGGAGAGGGGCGGGGACACAGGATAAAAGGGCACGAGGAGGGGAGCGGGGAGCGAGGATAAAAGAGCGCGAGGAGAGCGGCGGGGACACAGCTGCCGGGGAAGCAGCCTACAGATTTTCGGCGGGAACAGTGGCCATGGGTCTGTCGGGAAGGTAAGTTTTCCTCTTTAAAAACTTACCTTGAAGAGTGACATCACAGCAAAGCAGTGACCTGATTGGCTGGGAAGGAAAGTGCTCCAATTAGCAGTAGCTGGGAGAAACTTAACTCTTTGTGTGTCGGTAAGTGTGGAAGGAAGTTAATGAGTTCCCAATTTGAACCATGCTGGGAATATTAACTATATTTTAACACTGCTTTTGAGTGAAAATAAGGAGGTCAAGTAATGTAAACCAAATACTGCTTAGTATCTGGCACTGGCCTTATTATGATAATAAGTTGCTCTTCCGAAGGACAACAAAATGCGGACTCGAATTGTTTTTAAACCAAGGGCAAAACATTCATATTTCCTCTTGCGTATGTTCCCAAGCTTTATCTCTTCAAAGTTGTTTCTTTCAACCTATAAATATAATGGTTTTTCACTGCAGAACTCAGAGTGCAGTGCCTTGGCTTTGCAGCTGAAACACTCTCTCTCCACAAGTATATTTGTGTAAATAAATTTCCTTAAATCGAACCTCGAGGAATTTGTCTTTATTATGATTTTCACGACAAATTGGCGCATTCGTTGCAGTTTCCCTAATTTAACGGGACGTGAACCCCGAAACGAATCTCTAAACAGGACTCTCTCAGCTGAAAGGGAGAGAGCTATAGCGCGACCCCAGCTGAAAGGGGGGTCTGCGGCTCGGCAGCCTTAATTACTGGCCAGTGACTCATGCTCGGAGAGTTATCTTAGTTGATAAATTAATGATAGCTGCATGGGAAGAAAAAGGTGCATTAGAGACTAAAATAAATAAAAAACGACTTCGAGGTTCGTGAAACGATAAACAGCGGTGTGCTCTCCCTGTAGTATTTGTAAATGATTTCCGATTTCCGCGGTTGTTGTTATTGTTATATATATGTTCTAAAGTATTTTGCAGAACGAACAATGAGCTCTAAACTCGCCGCTCCCTCACCGGTCATCCCAAAGCCTCGGTAAAGATATCCGGAGCGAGAAAGAAGGTGAACTCCTTAAAGAGGACAGATAAGGGCGTCAAAATGAGTAAGAAAATGAAAATAAACAATCGTAAAGCAACGGAATGAGGTTGGTAAACCTATATGTCCCGCATAGGAATCTAATGAAGCTGACCCCCTTTCGAAAAAAAAACAGGCGAGTTAAAGTAAATAGAAGATTAAGGTAAAAACGACATTTGTCTGTAGCGGTGAGATAAGGCTAACGGTTAACTGTGATATTTGTGAGCTGTGAGAATCTGTGTGTTTTGTCGAACCAATTGATTGTTGTCAAAGCATGAAGTGGGTTGTATTTTGTATCGTCTGTCTTTGTGAGGCAGAGATTATAAATTGAGTGATTTTTGTTGAGATTTCTCGAATGAACGGAAACATTGGAAATTACGATCAGTTTAAAAGAAAGAAAGTGCCTTTACAAATAAAAGTAATTGAATATGACTAAGTTTTAGATTACGTGAAAAAACGTAAATGGCATCATGCCAAGTTCTCTGCCCCTTAGATTCTGCAGGAAACATTAACCATTTCAGCAGACAGTTGATCTTTTCTGAATTGACAAAGAGAAAATATACGTCTCTAACAATAGCTAATGCCTATAAAATCAATCATTGGAAATTGACTTAAATGTGTGCTATTCATAGCCCCCTCCCAGGGAATGTTTTGCTGCTACTAAAATACTCTTATGGTGCATCTTTGCTTTGAAGTATGGGATCCCACCCGGCATAAAAGGGGGCTGGGTTCCCAATAATGATAATCATTTGAACGAAGGAAATGAGTTCCTCGAACACTGGTTGGAAATAGAGTGAAAGAGTCTATCGTGCAAGGGGCCAAGAAGCATTTAACTCCCAGGAAGGATACAACGCAACTGGCGACACCTGACCCTATTGGGCAGACAGACACTCTGCAAATTAGGAGCGGTAATACATCGCATTGATAATGAAATGTTTATAGAACTGTCTCAAATACGAGCTCACCGTCCCCTTCAGTATATAGTCTTTATGTAAATTGTTCACTACTGTAAACAGTCTATGTAAACAGTGCCTTACAGTAAATATTGTTCGTATAAACTGTACAGTGCTGCAAAGAGAGTATATGTAAATTGTGTCCTTCTGTAAAAAGTGTTTATGTAAAATGTAAACTACTGTAAACAGAGTGAATGTAAACAGTACCCTATAACAACCAGTATTTATGTGAACCGTACACCACTGTAAAAGAAACTCGATGTGAACAATACCCTAAATTAAACAGAGTTTATTAAATCATATACTGCTCTAAACAAAGTCCATGTAAACATTGCCTGCAGTAAACAGCTAATGTAAACCGGGCACCGCGGCAAACAGCGTTTATGTAAACGGCACCTTACAGTAAACAAGGCCGACGTAAACCGTACTCTGCTGTAAACAGGGTCTATGTAAACAGTGTCCCGCAGTAAACAGTGTCTGTGAAAACCATGCACTGCTGTCCGTGGAGTCTATGTAAACAGCGCCCTACAGTAAAACGTTTTTGAAAACAGTAACCTGCTGTAATAAGAGTCTGTGTAAAGAGTGCACTACAGTAGGCAGTGTTTATGTAAACAGTGCCCGACAGTAAGCAGTGTTTATGTAAATCGTACACTGCTGTAAACAGTGACAAATGTAAACAGTTCCCTACTCTAAACAGTCTATGTAAACAGTGCGCAACTGTCAACAATACTTATGTAAACCGTACAATACTGCAAACAGAGTCTATGTACACAGTGCTTTATAGTAAACAGTGTTAATGTAAATCATACACTACTGTAAACAGAGTCTTTGTAAATATTGCACTGCAGCAAACGGTGTTTATGTAAACGGTATACTGCTGGAAACAGACTCTAGATAAACGGTGCTCTACAGTAAACAGTTTATTTAAAATATATACTGCTGTAAACATGGTCTATTTAAACAGTGCCCTGCAGTAAACAGTGGTTACGTAAACCGTACAATACGGAAAACCTCGTCTATGTGAACAGTGCCCTCGAGTAAACAGAGAGAAAGAGAACCATGCACTGTTGTAAACAGAGTCTATGTAAACAGTTCCCGACAGTAAATAGTGTTTATGTCAGCAATATCAGCTCTAAATAGAGTCAATGTAACAGTGCCCAATAGTAAACCGTACACGACTGTAAATAGAGTCTATGTAAACACTGCCTTACAGTAAACAGAGTTAAAGTACACCGTACACTACTGTAAACAGAGTCTAGGTAAACAGTGCCCTACTGGAAACAGTGTTTGCGTAAACCGTACAATACGGTAAACATGGTCTATGTAAACATGGTCTAAAATAAACAGAGTGAAAGTTAACCATGCGCAACTGTAAACAATACTTATGTAAACCGTACACTACTGCAAACAGAGTCTATGTACACAGTGCTCTATAGTAAACAATGTTAATGTAAATAATACACTACTGTAAACAGAGTGTTTGTAAATATAGCACTGCAGCAAACAGTGTTTAAGTAAACGGTATACTGCTGGAAACAGATTCTATATACACGGTGCTCTACAGTAAACAGTTTATTTAAAATATATACTGCTGTAAACAAAGTTCATGTAAACAGTTCCCTACAGTAAATAGTGTTTATGTCAGCTCTAAATAGAGTCTATGTAACAGTGCCCAATCGTAAACCGTACACTACTGTAAATAGAGTCTATGTAAACAGTGCCTTACAGTAAACAGAGTTAAAGTAAACCATACACTACTGTAAACAGAGTCTAGGTAAACAGTGCCCTACTGTAAACAGTGTTTGCGTAAACCGTACAATACAGTAAACATGGTCTATGTAAACATGGTCTACAATAAATAGAGTGAAAGTTAACCATGCGCTGCTGTAATCAGAGTCCATGAAAACAGTTACCTGCAGTAAAAAGTGTTTATATAAGCCGTAGCCTGCTGTAAACAGAGTCTATCTCACAGTCCCCTTCAGTAAATAGTATTTATGTAAACCGTACACTGCTGTAAACAGAGTCTATTAAACAGTGTCCTACTATAAACAGTGTTTATGTAAAATGTACACTGCTGTAAACAGAGTGAATGTAATCAGTGCCCTACAATAAACAGTGTTTATGTGAACCGTACACTGCTGTAAACAGAGTCTATTAAACAGTGTCCTACTGTAAACAGTGTGTATGTAAAATGTACACTGCTGTAAACAGAGTGAATGTAAACAGTGCCCTACAATAAACAATGTTTATGTGAACCGTACACTGCTGTAAACAGAGTCTATTAAACAGTGTCCTACTGTAAACAGTGTTAATGCAAACCGGACGCAACTGCAAACCGCGTCTATGTAAACAACGCCCTCCAGTAAACACTGCCAACGTAAACCACACTCTGCTGGAAAACAGAGTCTATGTAAACAGTGCCCGGCAATCAACAGTGTCAATGTAAACCATGCAGTGCTGTCAGCAGAGTCTATGTGAAGAGTGCCTTCCTGTTAACAGTTTTTAAAAACCGTACCCTGCTGTAATAAGAGTCTTTGTAAACAGTGCCCTCCAGTAAACAGTGTTTATGTAAATCGTATCTGCTATAAAGAGGGTCTACGAAAACAATGCCCTACAGTAAACAGTGTTTAAACACTGCCATACAGTAAACAGAGTCTATATAAAATGTGCCAAACAGTAACCAGTACTGGCCTACAGTAAACAGTCTATGTAAACAGTGCCAACAGGAAACAGTGTGTATGTAAAATGTACACTGCTGGAAGGAAAGTCGGTGAAAACAGTGCCTTACAGTAAACAGAGAAATTAAACCGTACACTACTGGAAACAGTCTCTGTAAAAGTGCCCTCCAGGAAACAGTATTTGAACAGCACCATACAGTAAACAGAGTGAAAGTAATCCTTACATTAAAGTAAACAGACCCTTTGTAAAATATGCCTTCTAGTAAAACGTGTTAATGTAAACCGTACACTGCTGTAAAAAGAGTCTATGTAATCAGTGCCCTACAGTAAACAGTGTTTCTGTAAATCGTACTCTGCTGTAAACAATGTCTGAGTAATCAGAGGACTACACTAAACAGTGTATATGTAAACGGTACACTGCTGTAAACAGAGTCTACGTAAACAGGGCCCTGCAGTAAATAGAGTGAAAGCAAACTGTACACTACTGTAAACAGAGTCTGTGCAAACAGTGCCCTACAGTAAACCGTGCATATGTAAAATGTACACTGTTATAAACAAAGACTATATACACAGTGCACTAACGTAAACAATATTTAAACTGTGCCCTACAGTAACAGAGTCTATGTAAACAGTGCCCTACAGCAAACAGGGTGAAAGTCAGCCATACACTTCTGTAAACAGAGTCTATGTAAACAGTGCCCCACAGTAAACAGAGTGAAAGTACACCATACACTGCTGTAAAAGAGTCTATGTAAACAGTGCCCTACACTAAACAGTCATCCTAACAGGGCGCTACTGTAAACAATGTTTATGTAAACCGTACACTACTGCAAACAATCTTTGTACATGTGCCCTGTAGTTTATATAGTCTATTTAAACAGTGTCCTGCGTTAAACAGTATACTTAAACCGGATATTTCTGCAAACGGAGACTATGGAAACAGTGCCGTACAGTAAACAATCTTATTGTAAACCGCACACTGCTGTAAATAGTCTCTGTATACAGTGACCTACAGTTATCAGTGTTTAAGTAAACCGTACACTACTGAAAACAGAGTCTATGTAAATATTGCACTACAGTAAACAATGTTTATATAAACGGTATACACTGGAAACAGTCTAGAAAACAGTGCCCTGTTGTAAACAGGCTATATAAACAGTGCCGGATATTAACAGTCTTTATGTAAACCGTACACTGCTGTAAATAGTCTATGCAAACAGTGCCCTGCAGTAAACATTGTTTATGTAAACCGTACACTGCTGTAAATAGTCTATGTAAGCAGTGCCCTGCTGTAAACAGTGTTAATGTAAACCGTACACTGTTTTAAACAGTCTATGTAAACAGTGCCTAATGTAAACATAGTCAATTTAAACAGTGCCCTACAGTAAACAATATTTAAACCGGACATTGCTGTAAGCAGAGTCTATGTTTACTGCACCTGCAGTAAACAGTGTTTATGGCAACCGTACCACTGTTGTAAACATAGTCTATGTAAACAGCGTACTGCAGTAAACAGTGTGTATGTAAACCATACACTGCCGTAAAGTCGACGTAAACAGTGCCATACAGTAAACAGTGTTTATATAAACCGTACCTGCTATAAATAGTATATGCAAACAGTGCGTATTGTAAACGGTGTTTATGTGAACCGCACCCTGCTGGAAAAACAGTCTGTGTAAACAGTGCCATACAAGATTGCTGACCATACAGCTATACTGTGTAGGATCTCGAACAGCGATGAGCCAGAAAACTGGACGGAGATGGAGAACCCAGTGGTGTGGTTTAACGACAATAATCTCACGCTCAATGTCAGCAAAACTGAAGAGCTGGTCATTGACTTCAGGAAGTGAAGTATTTTATATACCCCTCTCTGCATCAACGAAGCAGTGGTGGAGATGGTTTACAGCTTCAAATTATTAGGTGTGCACATACAGATCATATGTCCTTGGTCGACGCTAAGACCAAGAAAGCACTGCAGCGCCTATAAGTCCTCAGGAAACTAAGAAAATTCGGCATGTCCACACTGACTCTTATCGATTTTAGTAGGTGCACCATAGAAAGCATCCTATCTACCTGCATCACAGCCTGGTATATCACCTACTCGGCCTAAGAACGTAAGAAACTATAAACAGTCGTGAACACATCCAGTCCATCACACGAACCCGCCTCCCGTCCATTTACTCTGTCTACACCTACCGCTGCCTTGGAAAAGCGGGCAGCAGAATCAGATACCCCTAACATCTGGTCTACTCACTCTTCCAACGTCTTCCATCGGGCAGGAGGTACAAAAGTTTGAAAACACGCACGAACAGACTCAAAAACAGCTTCTTACCCGCTGTTACCACACTCCTAAACGAACCTCTTATGGACTGGTCTGATCTATTTGCACGCTTCTCTACTGCGTAGTACTACACCTGCGTGCTTCACCCGATGCCAGTGTCTATGTATTTACATGGTGTATTTTATGTTTACTCTATGTATTTTCTTTTCATTTCAGGAATAATCTGTGTGAACTGTACACAGAACAATGCTTGTCACTGTACCCCGGAGCAAGTGACAATAAACCATTCCAATCTAATCCATCTCTGCCCAATAACCAAAAGTCTGGGTTCCAGGGTGTGCGCGACTGCTGCAGTCATGGATAAAGAACAATCTTAGGTTGAAATGCAATTTGGCATTGTAAAAGCTTGGGCGAATGCAATTTTGTTTGGATTAAGAAGATTCCCTGAGGAGTTATTTATTGCACTTTGTCAATTGTTCACCACTTAAATGGAGGAAATGTTCATTAAGAATACTTTCTTTATGGATTATCTCATTTTTGATTTGAAAAAGAGGATGTTTACTCAAGCAAAGTATTGAATCCATTTTGTGTTTTTCACGTGACACACTCTACCCCATATCTGCAAGAACACTCAAGACATTCGGAACCACCCAGGATCAAGCACCCCGCTTGATTGCGCTCACTCCAGAAACATTGACTCGCTCCACCGCGGACGCACAGTGGCAGCGCTGCAATCCATCCCAAAATTCACTGCAAATTAAGGTTCCTGAGCCAGTACCTTCCAAATCCACAACCATTATCCATTGGAAGGACAACAAAAGGCCGTAGGTGGAGGTCTTCCCTCAAGTCACACACAACTCCCACTTGGAATCAGAGAATCGTACCTTCACGGCACCGGGAAAAATTCCTGAAACTCCCTCCCTAAAAGCACGGTGGGTGTACCTGCACCTCATGGATTGCAGCGGTTCAAGAAGGCAGCTCACCACCTCCTTCTCGAGAAGAACTAGAGATGGGAATTAAATACTGCCCGAACCAGCAACTCGCAAATCCCATAACAGTGATCTCTTTAATGCTTTGAATTGCTGGGAACTGGTTTAGCACAGTGGGCTGAACAGCTGGCTTCTAATGCAGAACAATGTGAGCAGCGCGGCTTCAATTCCGGAACCGGCCTCCTCGAACAGGCGCCGGAATGTGACAATTAGGCGTTTTTCACAGGAACTTCATTGAATCCTACTTGTGACAATAAGCGATTGCTATTATTATTATGAACTGTTCTCAATTCTTCCGGTGGAGTGCATCATGTTCCTTCTGCTTAAGAGGAACCTGGATCTAAGGTATTTCTAACAACTGGACTCCTGGTACACAGAAACAATGTGCTTGATGCAGTAAAGTGGAAGGGTGTGGGGTGCAATCTACCCTGGCTTCAAACGCTCTCCCCCTTTCTCTTTTTAACACTCTCCTTCGTTCTGTTTCTGTTTCTGTTTTCTTTCTCTTGGTATCGGGTGAAGGTTTGATTTGCTGCAGTTCCCCTGGGCCGAATATTCTTCGACATCTTTTTCCAGTCAGACACATTCTGTGACTTTGTTGTCTTTTGGAACCACTGCAAACATGAAGTGTACTTGGAATTTCACAACACTGAAATGCTCCATCATTACTGTGTCTGTGCCCCTCATTACTGTGATACAGGCACATGGTTGGACATTGAATACAGGAGTTGGGACGTCTTGTTGAAGTTTTAAACGACATAAGTAAGGTCACACTTGGAATACGGTGTAAAGTTCTGTTATAGAAACGACATTATTAAACCAGTAAAAAGGCAGAAAGGATAAGGAATTGTGCTATCGGTACTTAATGGTTTGAGTTGTCAGGAAAGACTGGATCGAATGGGACTTTTTCCCGAGGATCTTTGGAGTTTTAGGGTTGAACTTATAGAGGTCTATAAAATAATGAAGGGCATGAGATGAGGTACATAGACAACACTTTTCTCCTAGAGGTAGGGAGTCGACAACTAGAGGGAATAGGTTTAAGATGAGACGGGAGAGATACAAAAGTGTAGAGAGGGCAATTTGTTCACACTGATGGCGATGAGTGTCTGGAACGATCTGTAATTCGCAGTAATCGAGGCGGTTACAATTTTGCTTTTTAAACAGCGTTTTGATAGTTAAATGGGTAAGATGAGTACAGCAGGATATGGGCGAAATGAGGGCAATTAGGACAGGCGTACTGGTAAAAACTGAGCGACATTTGCAAGTTGAACCTACGGGTCTGTTTCTATGCTCCAAATATGTCTGACTCTATCCCACCTTCCATCTCTGGAATGCAGCAGATTCGAGCACACCCTCTGTCTGGCCAAATCGGTTTGAAATGTTGCTGTGGGTGTCTCCATCCATTATTTTTATGGACAATGATCTTTAAGGGAATGAAAGGATTTGAGGAACAGGTAGGAAATTACATTCAGGCAGAAGCTCAGCTATGATCAAGTTGAATGGTGGAAGAGGAGTCAGTGGCCGTGCAGTCTCCCCATGTTGTCATTGGTTATCAGTTCCAGTTGTCACATTACTTGCTGATGGATATGGCTGCAAGATACGATTTCTAAGTTACATCCAAGAGTTATTTCTATATTCATGGATACAGTTCATTGAGAGCCACATTATGCGGACCTAACGTAATTTTAGATGTGTCGAACGGATCTCACATCTTCACCTTTTATATCCAATAGCGCAGCCCCAGCGTTTCCCAGCATCCCGAACGGGGAACTACTAACCGATTCCCACAGCCAGTGGTTCTGATCTGGTCTGCACGGCCTGGGATTTCGGTGGAGGCAGATACAACAGCGGTTTCATAAGGGAATGGGAGTGACAAGAATCAAATGCATCCCTAATGGGAAAGGCGGTCGAATGTGATTGAATAATCTGCTAATCCATATTGCCGCTGAGGTCATACGGAATGAGTGTCCTCCGTCGCTACGCCACGCACTTTTAAGTTGTTTGGTTTCGCCTGGCTGTGAAATGGTATGGACCAACACCTGGGGGTTCCCCTCAATGTTACCCACCACTTGAGTATGATCACGGTAATGAGACCATAAGACCATAAGATATTGGAGCAGAATTAGGCCACTCGGCCCATCAAATCTGCTCCGCCATTCAATCATGGTTGATACTTTCCTCATCCCTATTCTCCTGACTTCTCCCCATAACCACTGATCCCCTTATTAAATAAAAATCTATCTATCTCTGCCTTAAAGACACTCAGTAAATTGGCCCCGCAGCCTTCTGCAGCAAAGAGTTCCACAGATTCCCCACCCTCTCGGTGAAAAAAATCCTCCCTATCTCTGTTTTAAAGGATCGTCCCTTCAATCTGAGATGGTGTCCTCTGGTTCTAGTTTTTCCTACAAGTGGAAACGTCCTCTCCACGTCCACTCTATCCAGTCCTCGCAGTATCTTGTACTTTTCAATGAGATCACCTTTCATCCTTCTAAACTCGAACGAGTACAGACCCAGAGTCCTCAAACGTTCCTCCTACGACAAGTTCTTCATTCCAGGGATCATTCTTGTGAACCTCCTCTGGACCGTTTCCAAGGCCAGCACATCCTTCCTTAGATATGCCCAAATCTGCTCACGGTACTCGAAATGGGGCCTTATACAGCCTCAGAAGTACATCCCTGGTCTTATTCTAGCCCTGTTGACATGAATGATAACATTGCATTTGCCTTCTTAACTGTTTTTCAAACTTTTTTTACAGGGACTCATTTTTAGCAAACGACCAATCTTCGGGACCCACTCCGGCCGACCTTCGTGACCCAGGAAGGCAGTCATTCGTGACCCACCATTTTTGCTTCCCTTTAATGCGACAGCTGAGCCTGCTTGTTCCTCACAATCTCACTCCAAGCAGGTTCACAGGGGGAGATGGCTATGTACATATCGGGTGCAGGTTTCAGCCGGGTCCTTTGTGCCGTCTTCATCTTAGTGAGGACGGAAAATCCAACTTCGTACACGGAGGTCGTTGTGAAGGGCAAAAGCAACAAAATGCTTGTTTTACTCAGATCCCGATACTCCTCGGAGATGCTACTCCAAAATGCTGACAGTTTGATTGACTCGTGCCGTGTTTTTAATGCGCTGTCAAAACTGAGGCGCATAAGTTCAGTCAGCTTCATTTGGAGTCAGTCTATCCAGTCCATCTACACTTTCCTTACTAATGCTGTTTTCTTTGATGTCCCGGGGCAGTGTGGGGGACATCTGGTGATTTTGGCTTTGATTCGCAATTCCAAACTTTCAATGGGTTTTGGAAAGCTGCGATTTCTTCACAGAGCCGAAAGCAATCACCATCCTTCTCTTGCTATTTGAGGTTCAGTTCATTTAGAATTGAAAAGATGATAGTTAGCATCCAAATTTCATCAGCAATCGAATCAGCAGAGAGGACAATTTCTCGAGGAGGAAAGTGTGGAATTCGTACCTCAGTTCGTAAACTCTGAATATCTCCCTTGTTCAGTGATCATTACAGTAACTCTTCAAGCGGATGATGTCAACCGACATTGTGTTTGACTGATCGCTCTATCGATTCAATGCTTTAATGTAGTTTTAATGGTCAGCAAAACACTTTCAGCCATCCTTCGAGGGCGACGATGTGATGAATTTCCATGGCTCTCATTATATCCCTTGACAAACGTTCAGTTCAGTGCATGGTGAGACCATGAGGGATATAGACTCTCTCCAGATCACTTGAGTAATGTTTAGGGATGCCAAACAGATCGAGATAATAGCCTTGTTCATCATCAATGATCACCGCGCCATCAGCCGCCGCCATCAGCGATCGCACTTTGACCCCAGGTTCAGGTCCCAACACTCCAGGCCTCATGAGCACTGATGAACGCCGCAACGGCTGGCCCCGTGACCCTCCCGACACCCGCCCGCGACCCACCTGCGTGTCCCCAACGCCACTTTGACAATGCCTGCTTTATATACATTGTATCGGTGTCTGAAGACAGCGTTCGCTTTAGCTCACTGGCTCCTTCACAGCATCAACGTAATTGTAAGTTCAAACCTGTCTCACCATGAGCGCTGCCTGGCGTTTTTAATATTTCCAAAACAGGTGTTTTGCACCGATTAAAAGCAGATCCAGATTTCTAAATTAGATGTAGGTGTATTTTTTAGAGGTTGCACTACAATTATTTTTTAATGCGGCTTGTGCCACATGTTTACTGTCTGGTTCTCACTGAGGAAACGCAAGTTCGATTCTAGCTCTGCACAATAACTGACCTATTTGATTTGATTTATTAGTCTCACATTATTAGTCTACAGTGAAAAGAATTGTTTCTTGCGTGCTATACAGAGAACGCATACCGTACACAGGGAAGGAAGGAGCGACCGCCGAATGAAATGTTCCAGTTATAGCTCTGGTGTGGAGAAAAGATCAACTTAATACAAGGTAGGCCCATTTAAAAGTCTGATGGCAGCAGGGAAGAAGCAGTTCTTACATAGAACATAGAACATAGAACAATACAGCGCAGTACAGGCCCTTCGGCCCACGATGTTGCACCGAAACAAAAGCCATCTAACCTACACTATGCCATTATCATCCATATGTTTATCCAATACACGTTTAAATGCCCTCAATGTTGGCGAGTTCACTACTGTTGCAGGTAGGGCATTCCACGGCCACAATACTCTTTGCGTAAAGAACCTACCTCTGACCTCTGTCCTATATCTATTACCCCTCAGTTTAAAGTTATGTCCCCTCGTGCCAGCCACATCCATCCGCGGGAGAAGGCTCTCACTGTCCACCCTATCCAACCCCCTGATCATTTTGTATGCCTCTATTAAGTCTCCTCTTAACCTTCTTCTCTCCAACGAAAACAACCTCAAGTCCATCAGCCTTTCCTCATAAGATTTTCCCTCCATACCAGGCAACATCCTGGTAAATCTCCTCTGCACCCGCTCCAAAGCCTCCACGTCCTTCCTATAATGCGGTGACCGGAACTGTACGCAATACTCCAAATGCGGCCGTACCAGAGTTCTGTACAGCTGCAACATGACCTCCCGACTCCGGAACTCAATCCCTCTACCAATAAAGGCCAACACTCCATAGGCCTTCTTCACAACCCTATCAACCTGGGTGGCAACTTACAGGGATCTATGTACATGGACACCTAGATCCCTCTGCTCATCCACACTTTCAACAACTTTACTATTAGCCAAATATTCCGCATTACTGTTATTCCTTCCAAAGTGAATCACCTCACACTTCTCCACATTAAACTCCATTTGCCACCTCTCAGCCCAGCTTTGCAGCTTATCTATATCCCTCTGAAACCTGCTACATCCTTCCACACTATCGACAACACCACCGACTTTAGTATCGTCTGCAAATTTACTCACCCACCCTTCTGCGCCTTACTCTAGGTCATTGATAAAAATGACAAACAGCAACGGCCCCAGAACAGATCCTTGTGGTACTCCATTTGTGACTGTACTCCATTCTGAACATTTCCCGTCAACCACCACCCTCTGTCTTCTTTCAGCTAGCCAATTTCTGATCCACATCTCTAAATCACCCTCAATCCCCAGCCTCCGTATTTTTTGCAATAGCCTACCGTGGGCAACCTTATCAAACGCTTTGCTGAAATCCATATACACCACATCAGCTGCTCTACCCTCGTCTGCCTGTTCAGTCACCTTCTCAAATAACTCAATAAGGTTTGTGAGGCATGACCTACCCTTCACAAAGCCATGCTGACTATCCCTGATCATATTATTCCTATCTAGATGATTATAAATCTTGTCTCTTATAATCCCCTCCAAGACTTTACCCACTACAGACGTGAGGCTCACCGGTCTATAGTTGCCGGGGTTGTCTCTGCTCCCCTTTTTGAACAAAGGGACCACATTTGCTGTCCTCCAGTCCTCTGGCACTATTCCTGTAGCCAATGATGACATAAAAATCAAAGCCAAAGGTCCATCAATCTCTGCCATGGCTTCCCAGAGAATCCTAGCATAAATCCCATCATGCCCCGGGGACATATCTATTTTTAGCCTGTCCAGAATTGCCAACACCTCTTCCCTATGTACCTCAATGCCATCTATTCTAATAGCCTGGGTCTCAGCATTCTCCTCCACAACATTATCTTTTTCCTGAGTGAATACTGACGAAAAATATTCATTTAGTATCTCGCCTATCTCTTCAGACTCCACACACAATTTCCCATCCCTGTCCTGGGCTGGTCCTACTCTTTCCCTAGTCATTCGCTTATTCCTGACATACCTACAGAAACTTTTTGGGTTTTCCTTGATCCTTCCTGCCAAATACTTCTCATGTCCTCTCCTTACTCGTCTTAGCTCTCTCTTTAGATCCTTCCTCGCTACCTTGTAACTATCCATCGCCCCAACCGAAACTTCACACTTCATCTTCACATATGCCTCCTTCTTCCTCTTAACAAGAGATTCCACTTCCTTGGTAAACCACGGTTCCCTCGCTCGACGCCTTCATTCCTGTCTGACCGGTACATACTTATCAAGAACACGCAGTAGCTGATCCTTGAACAAGCCCCACATATCCAGTGTGCCCAACACTTGCAGCCTACTTCTCCACCTTATCCCCCCCAAGTCACGTCTAATGGCATCATAATTGCCCTTCCCCCAGCTATAACTCTTGCCCTGCGGTGTATACTTATCCCTTTCCATCATTAACGTAAACGTCACCGAATTGTGGTCACTGTCCCCAAAGTGCTCTCCTACCTCCAAATCCAACGCCTGGCCTGGTTCATTACCCAAAACCAAATCCAACGTGGCCTCGCCTCTTGTAGGCCTGTCAACATATTGTTTCAGGAAACCCTCCTGCACACACTGTACAAAAAACGACCCATCTATTGTACTCGAACTATATCTTTTCCAGTCAATATTTGGAAAGTTAAAGTCTCCCATAATAACTACCCTGTTACTTTCGCTCATATCCAGAATCATCTTCGCCATCCTTTCCTCTACATCCCTAGAACTATTAGGGGGCCTATAAAAAACTCCCAACAGGGTGACCTCTCCTTTCCTGTTTCTAACTTCAGCCCATACTACCTCGGAAGAAGAGTCCCCATCTAGCATCCTCTCCGCCACCGTAATACTGCTCTTGAGTAGCAGCGCCACACCTCCCCCTCTTTTGCCTCCTTCTCTGAGTTTACTAAAACACCTAAACCCCGGAACCTGCAACATCCATTCCTGTCCCTGCTCTATCCATGTCTCCGAAATGGCCACAACATCGAAGTCCCAGGTACCAACCCATGCTGCCAGTTCCCCTACCTTGTTTCGTATACTCCTAGCATTGAAGTAGACACACTTCAAACCACCTACCTGAACACTGGCCCCCTCCTGCGACGTCAAATCTGTGCTCCTGACCTCTATACTCTCATTCTCCCTTACCCTAAAACTACAATCCAGGTTCCCACGCCCCTGCTGCATTAGTTTAAACCCCCCCCCCCAAAGAGCACTAACACATCTCCCCCCCCCAGGATATTTGTGCCCCTCAGGTTCAGATGTAGACCATCCTGTCTGTAGAGGTCCCAGTTTCCCCAGAAAGAGCCCCAGTTATCCAGAAATCTGAATCCCTCCCGCCTGCACCATCCCTGTAGCCACGTGTTTAAATGCTCTCTCTCCCTATTCCTCATCTCACTATCACGTGGCACGGGAAACAACCAAGAGATAACAACTATGTTTGCTCTAGTTCTGAGCTTCCATCCTAACTCCCTGAAAGCCTGCCTGACATCCTTGTCCCCTCTCCTACCTATGTCGTTAGTGCCAATGTGGACCACGACTTGGGGCTGCTCCCCCTCCCCCCTAAGGAGCCGGAAAACACGACCCGAGACATCACGTACCCTTGCACCTGGGAGGCAACATACCAAACGGTATGGTACTTGACCTCAAACTTTTGTATATTTTTACTGATGGAAGAACGTGGAAGATGGCATGTCCGCGGTGCGTGGGGTCTGTAATTATGCTGGCTGCCTTTCTAAGGCAGCGGGAATTAAAGATCGAGTCAATGGATGGGAGGCTGGATGCATGATGGATTGGGCTACATTCACGACATTTTGTAGTTCCCTGCGGTCTTGGGGAATAACAGGATCCATACCAAGCTGTGAAACAACCAGGAAGAATGCATTATATAGTGCATCTGTAAACGTTGGTAAGAGTCCTAGCTGACATGCCAAATTTCCTTAGTCTTCTGAGAAGGTAGAGTCGTTGGTGAGCTTTCTTAACTATAGTATCGGCATGAGGGGACCAGGACAGGTTGTTGGTGATCTGGACACTTAAAAGATTGAAGCCTTTGTACTTAATTCCTATTGATGTAGACCGGGGCATGTTCTCCACTACGCTTCCTGAAGTCGATGACAATCTCCTTCGTTTTGTTGACATTGAGGGAAAGATTATTGTCGTGCACCAGTTCACCATATTCTCTAACACACTTCGTCATTTACAACTTTATTCATTATTCACAACTTTAATGCAGGAAACGTGCATTAGCGAAAAGAACTTTATTGATTATCTGATTTTATAATTTAGAAACGAGATTATGTCGTGGGAGTGTGCCTTTAAGAAAGGTTTTTGTCTCATCACATGGCTTCAGTCATGTCATTTTGTGGGTGAGGCTGAGCTGTGGCTGTGTGATGTTTTTACTTTCGCTTTCAATTTTGATTGTTGTGGACTCAGACAGAGAAAAGAAGTGTTTTGGTCTGTTTATCTATTTTCACTATTAATATCTGAGTCAGTAAAAAAAACATTGATTATAGTTACCTGCTTTGCTAAATTAGAAAAATATAGTTTTCTCTCGGGAATGGTTATAAACCTGCTGGTGAGACGTAATTAGAATCACAGGAAAAGTCAGTCTTATTCAGGTGAGAAGGCAGAGTGCTGGGCCACGCCCTTGAAATGTGTTTTTTCGTTCATGGGATTTTGCATTGGATTTGGAACAGTTAAATGGGAATTCATTCAGTATTATGCATAGATTACTGTAGGTATGTGGTGTCGTTATGATTGTAACAGATAATAATTATTGCTGTGTTTCTTTATATACATATGTTAACTAAGTTCTTAGAATAAAACTTGTGTTGATTAAAGTGTTCAGGAAGACTGTTGAATCACACCTGAAGGGAAGGCTCTTGTGTTCATCCGAGCCAAATTCAACATAAAGCTTGTCGGTCAGTTGGACTTCATAACATTGTTTGGAGTTTCATAACCCTGGCCTATAACAATTATTTACTCAGGCAAAATAATCCATTTTGTGTTGTGTACATGATACAGTGTTCCACATATCACGAAAAGCACTCAAGTAGTTCGACACCATCCTGGACCAAGTATCCCGCTTAATTGCTCCCCCTTCCAGAAACATTCAATCCCTGTACCTCAAACGCACTGTGGCAGCCCTGTTTATCATCCCAAAATGCACTGCAGTAACTCACCAACGTTCCTTAGACATCAACTTCCAAACGCACAACCACTATCATCTTGAAGGACAAGAACTCCCTAAAAGCACGTTGGATGTACCCACACCTCACGGGCAGCAGCGCATGAACAAGGCAGCTCACCGCCACCTACTGAAGGGCAATTCGGGGTGGGAATTAAATGCTCTCCGAACCAGAAACTCGCAAATCCCCTAAAAGTGAACTGTTTATAGCATTGCTGCTTTGCATTTCTGGGACATTAGATGAACTGATTCGCATTATTCCGGTAGAGTTCATCATATAACTTCTGCTTCAGAGGAACCTGGATCTAAGGTATTTCTAACAGCATGAATCCAGGAAAACAGAAACAATGTGGTTGCGGCAGTAAGGTGGAACGGAGTGTTGTGCAATCTATCATGGATTTAAACACCCTCTCCCCCTTTCTCTCTTTAACACTCTCCTTTGTTCTGTTTCTGTTTTGTATCTCTTGGTTTCGGGTGAAGGTTTAAGTTGAGCAGAATGTTGTACCATATTTTCTGTTCAGTAAGACATAGTTTGCGACTTTGTAACTTTGTGGAACCATTGCAAACATGAAGAATAATTGGCACTACATAACACGAAAGGAGGGTCTTCGCTCCATCATTACTGTGTCTGTGCCCATCATTACTGTTATACAGACACATGGTCAGAACATTGAATATAGGAGTTTGGACGCCTTGCTGAAGTTGTACAAGAGATAAGTAAGTCTACACTTGGAATACTGTGTACAGTTCTGGTCTCACTATTATAGAGATGATATTATTAAACTAGAAGTAGTGCTGAAACGTTTTACAAGGATGCTACCGTAAATTCATAGTTTGAGTTATAAGGTGCGTTTGGTAAGCTGGGACATTTTCCCCTGGAGTGTAGGAGGCATAGGGGAGAAATTCTCGAGGTCTATAAAGTTAATAAGGCAGAGGTAATGTACATCCTCAACATATATTCCCAAAGATAGGGGAGTGTAAAACAAGTGGGTATCGGTTTAAAGTTAGAGAGGAGACACACAATTTTGTCTTATTAAGGGGATCAGGGGTTATGGGGAGAACGCAGAAGAATGGGGGGCATGGATAAGTTGGGCCGAAGGGCCTATTTTCATGCTGTAAACCTCTCGCACTCTGTGACGCTATCCCATCTTCCAGCTCTGTAATGCTGCAGATTCGAGCACTGTATCTCTATGTCCAAGTGATTTTGAAATTTTGCTATGAGTGTCTGCCTCTACCATTCTCATGGACAATGATCCCTGAGTGGTTGAAAGGATCTGAGGAACAGGCAGGAAATGACATTGAGGCAGAAGCTCAGCTGCGATCAAACTGGATGTTGGGGCAGGAGTGAGTGGCCGGGTCGTCTCACTATGTTGTCATTTACTATCAGTTCCAGTTGCCACAGCGCTCGCAGATGATTATAACTGCGCGATAAGATTTTTTAGTTACATCTTTCCATCAATTAATTCAATGTTCGGGGATACAGTTCAGTTGTCTAGTCTGCACTGCCTCTGAGGTTGGTGGAGGCAGATACAACAGTGGTTTTCAAATTTCAATGCGAGAAACGACAGCAATCAATTGCATGCCTCTGGGAAAAGGTCGGTCGAGTGGGATGGAATGATCTGCTAATCTAAAGAGCCGCTGAGGTTAAACGGAATGAATGTCCTCCGTCGTTACTTCACGCACTTTTAAGTTTTTGGTCACGTCTGGCTGTGAGATGATATGCACCAACACACTGGAATTTCCCTCAATGCTACCAACCACGGCGAGTATGATCACGGTAATCCTTCATATACAATGTGTCCATGTTTGAAGTCAGCGTCAGCTTTAGCTCGCTGTTTACTTCACAGCATCAACTTAATTGTAAGTTCGAACCTGTCTGACCGTGGGCGCTGCTTGGCGCTTTTATTGTTTCCAAAACATGTGTTGCATAAATAAAAGCAGCAGCACATTTATAATTAGAAGTAGGTGTATTGTGTTTAGAGGTTGCATTAATTGTTTTTAAAAGAGGCTTGTGCCACGTGTTTACTTTCTGCTCTCACACTGCGGAAACCCAAGTTCGATTCCAGCTCTGCACAATAACTGACCCATCACACTTTGTCAATTGCTCACTACCTAAATGGAGGAAAGGAGCATTAACGATTATCTATCATACATTTTTGAAATTTCGGAACAAGAAAGTTTACGAAGGCGAATTGATTAATCCAGTTTTTTTCCACGTGAAACGCTGTTCACAGATCTCCAAGAACACTCAGGGTGTTCGAAAGCATCCAGGACCAAGCAGTGCGCTTGATTGCTCCTCCTGCCACAAGCATTCAATCCCTCCGCCACAGACATCCCACAATGCACCGCAATAACTCAACAAAGCTCCTCAGGCAATTGGTCCTTCGACAGCACCTTCCAGACCTATGACCACTATCATTTTGAAGGATTAGGCAAGCCCCTACTTCGGAAAATCACCAACTAGAATTTCCCTCCAAATCACTCACCATTCCCACTTGGAACCAGATAAACGTTCCTTCACGTTAACGGGGGGAAATCATTTAGCTTCCTCCCTAAAAGCACGCTGGGTGAACCCAAAAATCACGGTCTACAACGAGTCAAGAAAGCAGCTCACCTTCTTCAGGGTAACTCGGGATGCACAATAAATTCTGTCCTAACCAGCAACTCTCACATTCAGTAAAAGGGATATTTTTAATGCATTGATGCTTTGAATTTCTGGGGCCTGCGATGAACTGTTCTCCATTCTTAAAAAATAAATATCGTTTACCCATTTAATTTTTTCCAATTAAGGGGCAGATTAGCGCGGCCAATCCTCCTACCCTGTTCATCATTGGGTTCTGAGGGGAAACCCACGCAAACACGGGGAGAATGCGCAAACTCCACACGGACGGTGACCCGGAGCCGGGATCGAAACTGAGAACTCGGCGCCTTCCGGCAGCAGTGCTAACCACTGCGCCAACGTGCTGCCGCTGTTTTTTAAAATTCTAACGGTGGAATGAATCATATAACTTCGACCTCAGAGGAAACTGGACCTCAGGTATTTCTAACAGCATGAATCCTGGAAGACAGAAACAATGTGCTTGCTGCAGCCAGGTGGAACTGAGTGGTGTGCAATCTACTCCAGCGTGAAACGGTTTCGTCCCCTTTCTCTCTTTACCACCCTCCTTTAATCTGTTTCTCTTTTGTTTCTATTGGTATCGGGTGAAGATTTGATTTGCTGTGGGTCTCTTGACGAAGATATTCTTCTGAATCTTTTTCCAGTCAGACAGATTCTGCGACTTTGTTGCTTTTTGGAACCAGTGAAACATGATGAATAATTGGAAATTCACAACACTGAAGGAGGCTCTTTGTTCCCCAATTACTGTGTCTGCCCATTATTACTATTATACAGATACATGGTCAGATAATTGAACACAAGTGTTGGGATGTCTTGCTGAAGTTCTACAAGACGTTGGGAAGGACACACTTGGAATACTGTGTACAGTTCTGGTAACCCTAATATAGAAAGGATATTATTAACCTAGAAAGAGAGCAGAACAGTTTTTCTAGGCTGCGATTGGATTCGTTGGTTTGAGTTGTAAGGAGCGGCTGGATAGACTGGAACTTGGTTCTTGGAGCCTCGGGGTGATCTTGACGACCGCTGTAAAATAATGGGGGGCATGGATCAGGTAGATTATCCCAAAGGTAGTGGAATCCAAAACTAGAGGGCATAGCTTTAGGGTGAGAGGGGAGAGATACAAAAGGTTCCAGAGGAACAATTGTTTCACACAGAGGGTGGTGAGTGGCTGGAAAGAGCTGGCATTTGCAGTAGTAGAGGCGTCTACAATTCTGCCTTTTAAAAAGCATTTACATAGTTATCTGGAGAAGGTGGGTATGGAGGAATATGACCAATTGTGGACAATTGGACAGGCTTTGTGCAGTAAAAACTGGGCGGCATGGACAAGTTAGGCCGAAGGGCCTATTTCCATGCTGTAAACTTCAATGACTCTATGACCTCTCCTACCTTCCAGATCTGTGTCGCTGAGATTCGATCACTCCATCTATATGTCCAAATCGGTTTTCAATTTTGCTGTGGCCGTCTGCCTCGATTTTTCTTAATGACAGGGAACTTTGAGGGAATGAAATTATCTGAGGAACAGGCAGGAATTGACATTCAGGCAGAGGCTCAGCTGTGATCAAACTGAATATTGGGGCAAGAGTGAGTGGCCGTGTAGTCTCCCTCTGTTGTAAATTGCTCGCAGTTCCAGTTGCCACAGCACGCGCAGCTCACAGGTCAATATAACTGCGAGATAAGATTTTTAGTTACATATTTCGAACAATTATTTCAATGTGCTGGGATACAGTTCAATTATCTGTTCCGCACTGCCTGTGAGATTGGTGGAGGCAGATACAACAGTAGCTTTCAAATGTCACTGCCAGAAACGACAGGAATCAAATGCATGTCTTTGGGGAAAGGTTTATCGGGTGGGATTGACTGAACCGCTCATCTAAAGAGCCGCTGAGGTTAAACAGAATGAATGTCCTTCGTCGGTAATTCATTAATTCATTCACTTTTAAGTACTTGGTCATGTCTGGCTGTGAGATGATGTGCACCAACACCTGGAGTTTCCCGTCAATGTTACCGACCGCGGCGAGTAGGATCACGGTAATCTTTTATATACAATGTGCCGATGTTTGAACCCGACGTCAGCTTTAGCTCACTGGTGACTTCACAGCATCAACTTAATTGTAAGTTCGGACCTGTCTCACCGTGGGCGCTTCCTGGCGTGTTTAATATTCCCAAAACATGTGTGTTGCATAAATAAAAGCAGCAGCACATTTATAATTAGAAGTAGGTGTATTTTGTTTAGAGGTTGCATTGATCTGTTTTGAAAAGGGGCTTGTGCCACCTGTTTACTTTCTGATCTCACACTGCGGAAAGCCAAGTTTGATTCCAGCTCTGTACACCTTGAAGGTGGTTTGTGGAGGAGCTGTTGTCAAGTGACAGTTAACCCGAGTCAATTCTTCAGTGTTTCCCCCCCCCCTACCTCCTCATCTAACCGAAAAAAAGACAATCACTGTAAGGATCCCAGCCGAGTAAAGATCAGGAAGGAGACTCGAGGGCAGGTAGAAGTGGAAAGAAGTTGAACCGTGACGTCACAGCCTGCAGTGAAAGAGCGCGAGCAGAGTGGCGGGAACTCAGTGAAAGAGAGACTCGGTGAAAGAGAGACTCGGTGAAAGAGCGCGAGGAGAGCGGCGGAGACTCAGTGAAAGAGCGCGAGGAGAGCGGCGGATACTCAGGGAAAGAGAGACTCGGTGAAAGAGCGCGAGGAGAGCGGCGGATACTCAGGGAAAGAGAGACTCGGTGAAAGAGAGACTCGGTGAAAGAGCGCGAGGAAAGCGGCGGAGACTCAGTGAAAGAGCGCGAGGAGAGCGGCGGATACTCAGGGAAAGAGAGACTCGGTGAAAGAGCGCGAGGAGAGCGGCGGGAACACAATGAAAGAGAGCGGGGAGAGCGGCAGGGACTCAATGAAAGAGCGCGAGGAGAGCGGCGGAGACTCAGTGAAAGAGCGCGAGGAGAGTGTCGGAGACTCAGGGAAAGAGAGACTCAGGGAGAGAGTGCGAGGAGAGCGGCAGGAAAACAGTGAAAGAGGCCGAGGAGAGCGGCGGGGTCACGGGATAAAAGGGCGCGATGAGAGGCGTGGGGAGAGAGGATAAAAGAGCGCGAGGAGAGCGGCGGGGACACAGCTGCCGGAGAAGCGGCCTTCAGATTTTCGGCGGGAGCAGTGGCCAGGAGTTTGTCGGGAAGGTAAGTTTTCCTCTTTAAAAACTTACCTTGAAGAGTGACATCACAGCAAAGCAGTGACCTGATTGGCTGGGAAGGAAAGTGCTCCAATTAGCAGTAGCTTGTAGAAGTTTAACTCTTCGTGTGTTGGTAAGTATTGAGATTGGTAAGTAAAATCTTTATTCCTTTTACATATTCATTATTTGATATTATATTTGTAATCAGTTATGGTAAAGTGTATAGATGGCAGGAGATCCCAGACCCGTGTTATGCTCCTCGTGCTCAATGTGGGAGTTCAGGCACGCGGCCGATGCCCCTGACTCCTTCATGTGCGGAAAGTGTGTCCAGCTGCAGCTCCTGTTAGACCGCATGACGGCTCTGCAGCAGCGAATGGACTCACGTTGGAGCATCCGCGATGCTGAGGAGGTCGTGGATAGCATGTTCAGTGAGTTGGTCACACCGCAGATTAGGATTGATGAGGGAGACAGGGAATATGTGACCAAAAGGCAGAGAAAGAGCAGGAAGGCAGTGCAGGTCTCCCCTGCGGTCATCTCCCTCGAAAACAGGTATACCGTTTTGGATCCTGTTGGGGGCGATGACTCACGAGGAAAAGCCAGGCTCATGGCACCATGGCTGGCTCTGCTGCACAGAAGGGCAGGAAAAAGGCTGGAAGGGCTATAGTCATAGGGAATTCAATCGTAAGGGGTGTAGACAGGCGATTCTGTGGTCGAAAACAAGACTCCCGAATGGTATGGTGCCTCCCGGGTGCACGGGTCAGGGATGCCGCATACCAGCTGCAGGACATTCAGAACAGCCAGTTGTCGTGGTGCATATAGGCAACAACGACACAGGTAAAAAACGGGATGAGGTACTACAATCAGAATTTAGGGAGTTAGGAGATAAGATAAAATGTAAGACCTCAAAAGTAGTAATCTCAGGATTGCTACCACTGCCACGAGAGAGTCAGAGTAGAAATTCAAGAATAGTCAGAATGAATACGTGGCTTGAGAGATGGTGCAGGAGGGAGGGGTTCAGATTTTTGGGACATTGGAAACGGTTCTGGGGGCGGTGGGACCATTACAAATCGGATAGTCTACACCTGGGCAAGACTGGAACCAATGACCTAGGGGGTGCTTTTTGCTAACACTGTTGGGGAGGTTTTAAACTAATGTGGCAGGGGATGGGAACCAGATTAGGAAGTTAGAGGTCAGTAAAGAGGCAGCAACTAAAGCCAGTCAGGTAATAGATAATAAACACAATGTGACTAAGGGGAAGAGTAGACAGGGACGAGATGATGAACGCAAATGGACAGGTGGTCTGAGGTGCATTTGTTTCAATGCGAGAAGTGTAGCAGGTAAGGCAGATGAATATAGGGCTTCGATTAGTACCTGGGAATATGATGTTATTGGTATTACTGAGACTTGGTTGAGGGAAGGGCAAGCCTGGCAACTAAATATCCCAGCGTGTCGATACTTCAGGAGGGATAGAGAGGGAGGTAAAAGGGGTGGAGGAGTTGCATTACTGGTCAGAGCTGATATCACAGCTGTGATTAAGGAGGGCACGATGGAGGATTCGAGCACTGAGGCAATATGGGTAGAGCTGAGGAACAGGAAGGCAGTAACATTGTTGGGACTTTACTACAGGCCTCCCAAAAGCGACAATGAAGTAGAGGTACAAATATGTAGACAGATTATAGGAAAATGTAGGAGAAATAGGGTGGTCGTGATGGGAGATTTTAACTTCCCCAGCATTGAATGGGACTCATGTAGTGTTGGAGGCATAGATGGAGCAGAATTTGTAAGGAGCATCCAGGAGAGTTTTTTAGAGCAGGATGTAAATAGTCCTACTCGGGAAGGGGTCATACTGGACCTGTTATTGGGGAATAATCCCGGCCAGGCGGTTGAAGTTTCAGGCGGTGATTACTTTGGGAATAGCGATCACAATTCTGTAAGTTTTAGAATACTCATGGACAAAGACGAGAGTGGTCCTGAAGGAAGAGTGCTAAATTGGGGCTGGTTTAGCACCCTGAGCTAAATTTCTGGCTTTGAAAGCAGACCAAGGCAGACCAGCTGCACAGTTCAATTCCCGTACCAGCCTTCCCGAACAGGCACCGGATTGTGGCGACTAGAGGCTTTTCACAGTAACTTCATTTGAAGCCTACTTGTGACAATAAGCGATTTTTATTTCATTTCAAATTGGGGAAAGGCCAAGTATAACAAAATTCGGCAGGAGCTAGGTAATTTGGATTGGGAGCAGCTGTTTAAGGGTCAATCCCCATTTGAAATGTGGGAGTCTTTTAAGGAAAGTTTGATTAGAGCGCAGGACAGACATGTCCCTGTGAAAATGAGGGATAGAAATGGCAAGATTAGGGAACCATGGATGACAGGTGGAATTGTGAGACTAGCTCAGATGAGAAATGAAGCCTACATAATATCTAGGCGACTTAAAACTGATGAAGCTTTGGAGGAATCTCGGGAAAGTAGGACAAATCTCAAATGCGCAATAAAGAGGGCTAAAAGGGGTCATGCAATATATTTGGCGAACAGGATTAAGGAAAATCCCAAAGCCTTTTCTTCGTCTATAAGGAGAAAGAGGGTAGCTAGAGAAACGATTGGCCCACTCAAAGACAAAAGAGGGAATTCATGCGTGGAGTCAGAGGAAATGGGTGAGATTCTTAATGAGTACTTTGCATTTGTATTCACCAAGGAGAGGGACATGACGGATGTTGAGGCTAGGGATGGATTCTAAATACTCTCGGTCAAGTCGGCATTAGGAAGGGGGAAGTTTTGGGTTTTCTAAAAGGCATTAATGTGGACAAGTCCCCGTTCCGGATGGGATCTATCCCAGGTTACTGAGGGAAGCGAGGGACGAACTAGCTGGGGCCTTAAGAGATATCTTTGCAGCATCCTAGAGCATGCGTGAGATCCCGGAGGACTGGAGAATTGCTAATGTTGTCCCTTTCTTTAAGAAGGGTATCATGGATAATCCAGGGAGTTCTAGACATGTGAGCTTGACGTCAGTGGTAGGCAAACTGTTGGAGAAGATACTGAGGGATAGGATCTATTCACATTTGGAAGAAAATAGACTTATCAGTGAGAGGCAGCATGGATTTGTGCAGGGAAGTTCATGTCTTACAAACCTAATAGAATTCTTTGAGGAAGTGACAAAGTTAATTGATGAGGGAAGGCATGGACTTCAGTAAGGCGTTTGATAAAGTTTCCCACGGCAGGTTGATGGAAAAAGTGAAGTCGTATGGGGTTCAGGGTGTACTAGCTAGATGGATAAAGAACTGGCTGGGCAACAGGAGACAAAGAGTAGTGGTGGAAGGGAGTGTCTCAAAATGGAGACAGGTGACTAGTGGTGTTCCACAGGGATCCGTGCTCGGACCACTGTTATTTGTGATATACATAAATGATCTGGACGAAGGTATAGGTCGTCTGATTAGTAAGTTTGCAGATGATACTAAGATTGGTGGAGTTGCAGATAGCGAGGAGGACTGTCAGAGAATACAGCAAAACATAGATAGATTGGAGAGTTGTGCAGCGAAATGGCAGATGGCGTTCGATCCAGGCAAATGCAGGTGATGCGTTTTGGAAGATCTAATTCAATAGGGGACTATACGGTCAATGGAAGAGTCCTGGGGAAAATTGATGTAAAGAGAGATCTGGGAGTTCAGATTCATTGTACCCTGAAGATGGCAACGCAGGTCGATAGAGTGGTCAAGAAGGCATACAGCATGTTTGCCTTCATCGGACGGGGTATTGAGTACAAGAGTCGGCAGGTCATGTTACAGTTGTATAGGACTTTGGTTGGGCCACATTACCAATATTGCCGGCGGTTCTGGTCGCCACATTACCAGAAGGATGTGGATGCTTTAGAGATGGTGCAATGGAGGTTCACCAGGATGTTGCCTGGTATGGAGGGTGCTAGCTAGGAAGAAAGGATGAGTAGATTAGGATTGTGGTGTACAAAGTTATGAGAGGTATGAAGAGGGTGGATAGCAACAAGGTTTTTCCAAGAGTGGGGGTGTCAATTACAAGGGGTCAAGATTTCAAGGTGAGAGGGGAAACATTTAAGGGAGATGTGCGTGGAAAGTTTTTTACGCAGAGGGTGGTGGGTGCCTGGAACGCTTTGCCAGCGGAGGTGGTAGAGGCGGGCACGATAGCATCATTTAAGATGCATCTAGACAGATACATGAACGGGCGTTGAACAGAGCGAAGTAGATCCTTGGAAAATAGAAGACAGTTTTAGATAGAGGATCTGGATCGGCGCAGGCTGGGAGGGCCGAAGGGCCTGTTCCTGTCCTGTAATTTTCTTTATTCTAATAAGTGACCTTTCACCTCTGTCAATTACCCACAACCTAAATGCAGGAAAAAAATATTCATGATTATCGATTATACATTTTTTTAAATTTCAGAACATGATTTACGCAGGCAAATTGATTAATCCATTTTTTTTCCACGTGAAACGCTATTCCCCAGATCTCCAAGAACACTCAGAGAGTTCGAAAACACCCAGGACCAAGCAGTTCGCTTGATTGCTCCTCCTGCCACAAGCATTCAATCCCTCTGCCACAGCCATCCCAAACTGCAGCGCAATAACTCAACAAAGTTCCTCAGACAATTGTTCCTTCGACAGCACCTTCCAGACCTACGACCACTATCATTTTGAAGAACTAGACAAGCCCCCTACTTGGGACAATCACAAACTGGAATTTCCCTCCAAATCATTCAATACTCCCACTTGGAACCATCTAAACGTTTCTTCACGGTAACGGGGCAAAATCATTTAGCTTCCTCTCTGAAAGCACGTTGGGTGTACCCAAACCTCAGGGTCTGCAACGATTCAAGAAATCAGCTCACCAACCACCTTCTGAAGGCCAACTAGGGGAAGACAATAAATTCAGTCATAACCAGCAACTCTCATAGCCAGTAAAAGTGATCTTTTTAATGCATTGGTGCGTTGAATTTCTGGGACCTGGGATCAACTGTTCTCCATTCTTTAAAAAAGTATATAGAGTACCCAATTCACATTTTCCAATTAAGGGGCAATTTGCGTGGCCAATCCACCTACCCGGCACATATTCGCGTTGTTGGGGGAGAAACCCATGCAACAACGGGGAGAATGTACAAGCTCCAAGCGGACAGTGACCCAGAACCGGGGTTGAACCTGAGAACTCGGCAACCTTGCTGACCACTGAAATGAAATAAAAATAGCTTATTGTCACAATTATGCATCAAATGAAGTTACTGTGAAAAGCACCTAGTCGCCACATTCCGGCGCCTGTTCGGGGAGGCTGGAACAGGAATTGAACCGTGCTGCTAGTCTGCCTTGGTCTGCTTTCAAAGCCAGCGATTTAGCCCTGTGCTAAGCAGCCCCTCCAGCGCGCGAGCGTGCTGCCCCTGTTCATCATTCTAAAGGTGGAATCAATCATAAGAACTAGGAACAGGAGTAGGCCATCTGGCCCCTCGAGCCTGCTCCACCATTCAATGAGATCATGGCTGATCTTTGTGGACTCAGCTCCACTCTCCGGCCCGTACACCGTATCCCCGAATCCCTTTATTCTTTAGAAAGGTATCTATCTTTTTCTTAAAAACATTTAAAGAAGGAGCCTGAACTGCTTCACTGGGCAAGGAATTCCAGAGATTCACAACCCTTTGGTTGAAGATGTTCCTCCTAAACTCGGTCCTAAACCTACTTCCCCTTATTTTGAGGCTATACCCCCTAGTTCTGCTTTCCCCGACCAGTGGAAACAACCTGCCTGCATCTATCCTATCTATTCCCTTCATAATTTTTTTGTTTCAATAAGATCCCCCCGCATCCTTATAAACTCCAATGAGGACAGTCCCAGTCTACTCAACCTCTCGTCATAATTTAATCCCCTCAACTCTGGGATCAACCTAGTGAATCTCCTCTGCACTCCCACCAGTGCCAATATGTCATTTCTCAGGTAAGGAGACCAAAACTGAACAGAATACTCCAGATGGAGCCTCACCAACACCCTATACAATTGCAGCATAACCTTCCTAGTCTTGAACTCCATCCCTCTAGCAATGAAAGACAAAACTCGATCAGCCTTCTTAATCACCTGTTGCACATGCACACCAACATTTTGCGACTCGTGCACCAGCACACCCAGGTCCCTCTGCACAGCAGCATGTTTTAACATCTTACCGTTTAAATAATAATCCATTCTGCTGTTATTCCTCCCAAAATGGATAGCGTCACACTTTGCAACATAGAATTCCATCTGCCAGACCCTAGCCCATTCACCTAACCTATCCAAATCCTTCTGCATACTTACGGTATCCTCCGCACTTTTAGCTTTACCGCTCATCTTACTGTCGTCTGCAAACTTTGACACATTGCACTTGGTCCCCAACTCCAAATCGTCTATGTACATTGTGAACAACTGCGGACCCAACACTGATCCTTGAGGGACCCCACTACTGACAGGTTGCCAACCAGAGAAACACCCATGTATCCCCACTCTCTGCTTTCTGTTAGTTAACCAATCCTCTACCCATGCTACCACTTTACCCTCAATGACATGCATCTTTAGTTTATGCAGCAACCTTTTGTGTGGCACCTTGTCAAAAGCTTTCTGGAAATCCAGATATACCACATCCATTGGCTCCCCGTTATCTACTGCACTGGCAACGGCCTCAGAAAATTCTACCAAATTAGTCAGACACGACCTACCCTTTGTGAACCCATGCTGCGTCTGCCCAATGGGACAATTTCCCTCCAGGTGCCCCGCTATTTCCTCCTTAATGATAGATTCCAGCAATTTCCCTACAACCGAAGTTAAGCTTACCGGCCTATAATTACCCGCTTTCTGCCGACCTCCTTTTTTAAACAGTGATGTCACGTTTGCTACTTTCCAATCCTCTGGGACCACACCAGTCTAGTGAATTTTGATAAATTATCACTAGTGCGTTTAAAATTGCCCTAGCCATCTCTTTTAACACGCTGGGATGCATCCCATCAGGGCCAGGAGACCGGTCTATCTTCAGCCCCATTAGCTTGCCCAATACTGTCTCCTTAGTGATTACAATCATCTCAAGGTCCTCACCTATCATATCCTTATTTCCATCAGTCACTGGCATGTTATTTGTGTCCTCCACTGTGAAGACTGACCCAAAAAACCTGTTCAGCTCCTCAGCCATTTCCCCGTCTCCTATTATTAAATCTCCCTTCTCCTCTCCCAAAGGACCAATATTTACCTTCGCCACTCTTTTTGTCTTATATATTTGTAGAAGCTTTTACTATCTGCTTTTATGTTCTGAGCCAGTTTACTTTCATAGTCTACCTTACTCTTCTTTATGGCTTTTTTAGTAGCTTTCTGTTGTCCCCTAAAGACTTCCCAGTCCTCTAGTCTCCCACTAATTTTTGCCATTTTGTATGTTTTTTCCTTCAATTTGATACTCTCCCTCACCTCCTTAGATATCCACGGTCGATTTTTCCCTTTTCTACCTTCTTTCTTTTATGTCGGTATGAATCTTTTCGGAACACTGTGTAAGATCGCTCGGAAGGTTCTCCACTGTTCCTCAACTGCTTCACCATGAAGTCTTTGCTCCCAGTCTACCTTAGCTAGTTCTTCTCTCATCCCATTGTAATCGCCTTTGTTTAAGCACAAAACACTAGTGTTTGATTTTACCTTGTCATTCTCCAACTGTATTTTAAATTCCACCATATTGTGGTCGCTCCTTCCAAGAGGATCCCGAACTATGAGATCATGAATCAATCCTGCCTCATTACACAGGACCAGACCTAGGACCGCTTGTTCCCTTGTAGGTTCCATTACATACTGTTGCAGGAAATTATCCCGGGCACATTCTATAAACTCCTCCCAAGGCTGCCTTTACCAACCTAGTTAAACCAATCGATATGCAGATTAAAATCTCCCATGATAACCTCTGTACCATTTCTGCATGCATCCGTTATTTCTTTGCTTATTGCCTGCCCTACCATCCTGTTGCTATTTGGTAGCCTATAGACTAATCCTATCATAGAACATTGAACGATACAGCGCAGTACAGGCCCTTCGGCCCACGATGTTGTACCGAAACAAACGCCATCTAACCAACACTATGCCATTATCATCCATATGCTTATCCAATCAACTTTTAAATGCCCTCAATGTTGGCGAGTTCACTACTGTTGCAGGTAGGGCATTCCACGGCCTCACCACTCTTTGCGTAAAGAACCTACCTCTGACCTCTGTCCTATATCTATTACCCCTCAGTTTAAAGCTATGTCCCCTCGTGCTAGCTATTTCCATCCGCGGGAGAAGGCTCTCACTGTCCGTCCTATCTAACCCCCTGATCATTCTGTATGACTCCATTAAGTCTCCTCTTAACTTTCTTCTCTCTAACGAAAACAACCTCAAGTCCATCAGCCTTTCCTCATAAGATTTTCCCTCAATACCAGGCAACATCCCCAACCAGGTAAATCTCCTCTGCACCCGCTCCAAAGCTTCCACATCCTTCCTATAATGCGGTGACCAGAACTGTACGCAATACTCCAAATGCGGCCGTACCAGAGTTTTGTACAGCTGCAACATGACCTCATGACTCCGGAACTCAATCCCTCTGCCAATAAAGGCCAACACTCCATAGGCCTTCTTCACAACCCTATCAACCTGGGTGGCAACTTTCAGGGATCTATGTACATGGACAACTCGATCCCTCTGCTCATCCACACGTCCAAGAACTTTACCATTCGCCAAATATTCCACATTCCTGTTATTCCTTCCAAAGTGAATCACCTCATACTTCTCTACATTAAACTCCATTTGCCACCTCTCAGCCCAGCTCTGCAGCTTATCTATGTCCCTCTGTAACCTGCTACATCCTTCCGCACTGTCGACAACTCCACCGACTTTAGTGTCGTCTGCAAAGTTACTCACCCGCCCTTCTGCGCCTTCCTCTAGGTCGTTGATAAAAATGACAAACATCAACGGCCCCAGAACAGATCCTTGTGGTACGCCACTTGTAACTGAACTCCATTCTGAACATTTCCCATCAACCACCACCCTCTGTTTTCTTTCAGCTAGCCAATTTCAGATCCACATCTATAAATCACCCTCAATCCCCAGCCTCCGTATTTTCTGCAATAGCCTACCGTGGGGAACCTTATCAAACGCTTTACTGAAATCCATATACACCACATCAACTGCTCTACCCTCGTCTACCTGTTCAGTCACCTTCTCAAAGAACTCGATGAGGTTTGTGAGGCATGACCTACCCTTCAGAAAGCCATGCTGACTATCCCTGATCATATTATTCCTATCCAGATGATTATAAATCTTGTCTCTTATAATCCCCTCCAAGACTTTACCCACAACAGACGTGAGGCTCACCGGTCTATAGTTGCCGGGGTTGTCTCTACTCCCCTTTTTGAACAAAGGGACCACATTTGCTATCCTCCAGTCCTCTGGCACTATTCCTGTAGCCAATGATGACAGAAAAATCAAAGCCAAAGGCCCAGCAATCTCTGCCATGGCTTCCCAGAGAATCCTAGGATAAATCCCATCAGGCCCCGGGGACATATCTATTTTCAGCCTGTCCAGAATTGTCAACACCTCTTCCCTATGTACCTCAATGCCATCTATTCTAATAGCCTGGGTCTCAGCATTCTCCTCCACAACATTATATTTTTCCTGAGTGAATACTGACGAAAAATATTCATTTAGTATCTCGCCTATCTCTTCAGACTCCAATCACAACTTCCCATCCCTGTCCTTGACTTGCCCTACTCTTACCCTAGTCATTCTTTTATTCCTGACATACCTATGGAAAGCTTTTGCGTTTTCCTTGATCCTACCTGCCAAATACTTCTCATGTCCCCTCCTTGCTCGTCTTAGCTCTCTCTTTAGATCCTTCCTCGCTACCTTGTAACTATCAATCGCCCCAACTGAAACTTCACACCTCATCTTCACATAGGCCTCCTTCTTCCTCTTAACAAGAGATTCCACTTCTTTGGTAAACCACGGTTCCCTCGCTCGACGCCTTCCTCCCTGCCTGACCGGTACGTACTTCTCAAGAACACGCAGTAGCTGTTCCTTGAACAAGCTCCACTTATCCAGTGTGCCCAACACTTGCAGCCTACTTCTCCAACTTATCCCCCCACCCCCCAAGTCATGTCTAATGGCATCATAATTGCCCTTCCCCCAGCTATAACTCTTGCCCTGCGGTGTATACTTATCCCTTTCCATCACTAGCGTAAACATCACCGAATTGTGGTCACTGTCCCCAAAGTGCTCTCCTACCTCCAAATCCAACACCTGGCCTGGTTCATTACCCAAAACCAAATCCAAAGTGGCCTCGCCTCTTGTTGGCCTGTCAACATATTGTGTCAGGAAACCCTCCTGCACACATTGTACAAAAAATGGCCCATCTAATGTACTCGAACTATATATTTTCCAGTCAATATTTGTAAAGTTAAAGTCTCCCATAATAACTACCCTGTTACTTTCGCTCTTAATCGCTATCAGTGACCTTTTCGCCTTACTATTCCTGATTTCCACACAAATTGATTCAACCTTGGCCGCCATAGCACCAATATAATCACTTACTATTGCCCTGATGCCATCCTTAAACAACAAAGCTACACCACCGCCCTTGCCGTCCATTCTATCCTTTCGTATAGTCTGATACCCTTGGATATTTAACTCCCAGTCGTGACCATCCTTTAACCATGTTTCAGTAATGGCCACGAAATCATAGTCATTCACGATGATTTGCGCCATCAACTCATTTACCTTATTTCGTATACTACGACCATTCAGGTAAAGTACACTTATGCTTTTGTTATGTCTTTGTTATGAATCCTAACACCTTGATCAGTAATTTTTCGCAATTTATTATTCCTCTGACCCTTTCTCCTAATTTTCCTTGTCTTTGAACCCATATCTCGACATAATAACCTGTCACGTAACCTGCTGCCTTGATCTCCATTAACCATTATACTGTCCATAGCTTTACACTTCCCTTCCCCCCCAACTTGCTGGTTTAAAGTCCTTGTGACTAACCTATTTATCCTATTCGCTATAACACTGGTCCCAGAATGGTTCAGGTGAAGACCGTCCCAACTGTACAGGTCCCTCCTGCCCCAGTACTGATGCCAATGCCCCATGAAATGTAATCCCTCTTTCCCGCACCACTCCTTTAGCCACGTGTTAACTTCTGTAATTTTCTCAACCCTATGCCAATTAGCACGTGGCTCGGGTAGTAATCCAGAGGTTATAACCCTGGAGGACCTACTCTTTAATTTAGTGCCCAGTGTTTGATACTCCCCAAACAGGTCCTCTTTCCTAGTCTTACCTATGTTGTTAGTCCCAACGTGGATCACAACAACTGGATCCTCCCCCTCCTTCTCCAAAATCCTTTCAAGCCGATCAGAGATGCCACTCACCCTGGCACCGGGCAGGCAACATACCATGCGGGACTCTCGATCTGGTTTACAAAGGATGCCATCAATCCCCCTAATTATAGAATCCCCAACAACTACCACTTGTCTTTTTGCTCCCACCTCTTGAATGGCTTCCTGTACCACCGTGCAGTGGTCAGTCAACGCATCCTCCCTACAGCACTCTTCCTCATCCACACAGGGAGCAATTACCTCATACCTGTTGGACATGGTCAAGGGCTGAGGCTCCTCAACTCTTAAAAAAAGGATCCCCCTACCTGCCTCCCTTGCAGTCAAACCACTCTGTCCCTGACCACTGTCCGAATTAACAGAACTTATTCTACCGGGTGTGACTGCCTCCTGAAACATAGCGTCCAGGTAATGTTCCCCCTCCCTGATGTGCCGCAGTGTGTGCAGCTCGGTCTCCAGCTCATCAATTCTGAGCCGAAGTTCCTCGAGCAGCCAACACTTGCTGCAGATGTGGTCACTGGCGGTCTCAATGGGATCCACCAGTTCCATCATCATACAGCAACAGCACATCACCTGTCCAGCCATATTCAACTAGTTAATTAAATTAAATATTTTTTTTCCTAATTCACTTGAGAGAACCTCAAGGATAAACCCGAACACCAACAAAAAACACAGCCACTCACCCGAACTCAGTCACTCACCTAAACTCAGATGCACTCTGTTCCGATCAACACTCCGTGACTAAAGGCATACCTGCCACACCTTTTGTGCACTCACCTCTCCCAGCACTGTCCCGGCTCTCTCCTCCCGCGCTTTTTAAATCTCCCGGCTCTCTCCTCCCGTGCTGTTTTCACCTCCCTCACCCCCTCACGTCACTCACCCCCTCACCTCCCTAACCCCCTCACCCCCTCAACCATTCACCCTCTCATCCCGTCACCCATTTACCCTCCTCACCCCTTCACCCCCCTCAACCCCCTCACCCCCACCCCCTCACCCCCTCAACCCTCTCACCCCTTCACCCTCTGACCCCCTCACACCTCTCACCACCCTCCCTGTTATCCCCTCAACACCGAACACCCTCACCCCCTAACTACCGAACACCCTCACCCCCTCACCCCCTCACCCCATCACCCCATCACCACCGAACGCTGTTCAAATTCCTGGATCAATTTATTTCCTGGCAGCATCAGTCGCTGTAAATGCTGCTGTGCACGCTGTCTGAAATATTACAGCATTAGAGAATGTCATTGGGAATATTAGCCTGTAATATATAACTGTTCTCATCCATATCGCTATTGAGAACACATTAGCTCCTTTCCCAGTGATCACTGCAGTTGACCCGGTCACTGTTTCTACTATAAGCTCTTGTCCCAGTTAATACAACATTCCACCATGTGGATGTGGTCACTACAATTATTCCTTTTGGAGTTCTGACTACCATGTACCCAGGGTGAGAGCCTGTGAGACTACACTGTATAATAATCTCTATTATTGTCACAGGTGGGCTTACATGAACACTACAATGAAGTTCCTGTGAAAATCCCCTAGTCGCCACACAGCATCGCCTGTTCGGGTACACAGAGGGAGAATTCAGAATGTCCAATTCACCGAACTGCACGTCTTTGGACAGTGGGAGGAAACCGGAGCACCCGGAGGAAACCCACGCAGACACGGGCAGAACGTGCAGACTCCGCACAGACAGTCACCCAAGCCGGGAATCGATCCCGGGACCCTGGCGCTGTGAAGTCGCAGTGCTACCCACTGTGCTACCATGCCGCGGAAAGAGTCACACACACAACTCCGCCCCCCAGACACACAAACACGTGTATACACAAACACAAACTCGCACACAGACACAAAGTCAGACAGGCTGGGTCAGTACAACTTTCAAATGGAGCGAGATCCATTCTCCACCTTTAACTTGGAGAGGTGTACCTGGCCTGTGTGTGACCCAAGTCACACACTGACTCTGAACATCCTCACAGCAGCTTGGGGACAGAAATTTCTAAAGCAGTTTTCATAACCTTTGGGTATCACAAACTGTTTCACATGGACTGGAGCCCTTTTGAAATCTAGTCAGTGGTAATTTATGAAATGGACTAGGTAATTTCAGAGAGAGAGATCGAGAGACACACAGAAACAGGATGAGATTGTGCTGAACATGTTTCAGAGCTGACACTGAGACACACACGAGATTTACAATATCAATTATTATTCTGAAGAATTTGATTAAATCACCCCTGAGACTAAATTCCAGTGATTCAGAGTAAAGCTTCATCTACACTGTCCATCAAACACTCACAACCCAAATACTGTCTGGGGTTAAATCCAGAGTCAAAATCCCTCTGTCATGTCCAAGGAATTTTTCATTGCAGATAGTTATTTTTATTTTTGGGAAAGTTTATTTTTTGGAGAAACAGATCTCAAATTGCACAGAATCCATCCACCCACCCACCCAAACACCCACCCACCGATCCACCCATCGACCCACGCACCCATGGACCCATCCACCCATCCACCCACCCACCCACCCATCCACCCATCCACCCACGCACCCATCCACCCATCCACCCATCCACCCACCCGCCCATCCACCCACCCACCCACCCACCATTCCACCCATCCACCCACCCACCCATCCATTCATCCAACCATCCACCCACCCACCCATCCACCCTTCCACCCATCCACCGACCCACCCACCCACCCACCCATCCACCCACTCGCCCATGCACCACCCACCTACCCATCCACCCATACATCCACCCACCCATCCACCCGCCCACCCACCTACCCATCCACTCATCCATCCACCCACCCATCCACCCACCCATCCACCCATCCACCCACCCACCCACCCATCCATCCATCCACCCATCCACCCACCCACCCACCCACCCATCCACCCACCCACCCACCCATCCACCCACCCATCCACCCATCCACCCACCCACCCATGCACCCACCCACCTACCCAGCCACCCATCCATCCATCCATCCACCCACCCACCCACCCACCCATGCACCCACCCACCTACCCATCCACCCATCCAACCACCCACCCAGCCACCCACCCACCCATCCACCCATCCAGCAACCCACACATCCACCCACCCACCCATCCACCCATCCACCCATCCATCCATCCACCCACCCATCCACCCACCCATCCACCCATCCACCCACCAATGCACCCACCCACCCATCCACTCTCCCACCAACCCACCCATCCACTCATTCCTCCCACCCATCCATCCATGCATACAAACATCCATTCATTAATCCTTCCATTCTTCCATTCTTCCATCGTTCCATCCTTCCATCCATCCATTCATCCATCCTTCCATCATCCCATCCTCCCACCCTACCTCCCTCCCTCCATTCATCCATCCATCCATCCATCCATCATGTTCTATGCATCACTGAATGGTCACAGTTACAGGGACAGCCACACCCCAGAGTGCAGTGGAACCACACAGAGAAACACACTGACAACTGGAACTGAATCACTGAATGGTCACAGTTACAGGGACAGCTACACCCCAGAGTGCAGTGGAACCACCCAGAGAAACACACTGACAATTGGAACTGAATCACTGAATGGTCTCAGTTACAGAGGCTGCTACACCCCAGAGTGCAGTGTAACCTCCCAGAGAAACACACTGACAATTTGAACTGAATCACTGAATGGTTACAGTTACAGAGACCGATACACCCCAGAGTGCAGTGGAACCACCTAGAGATACACACTGACAATTGGAACTGAATCACTGAATGGTCACAGTTACAGAGGCAGCTACACCCCAGAGTGCAGTGTAACCACTCAGAGAAACACACTGACAATTGGAACTGATTCACTGAATGGTCATAGTTAGAGAGGCTGCTACACCCCAGAGTGCAGTGGAACCACCCACAGAAACTTACTGACAATTGGAACTAAATCATTGAATGGTCACAGATAGAGACAGCTACCCCCCAGAGTGCAGCGAACCCACCCAGAGAAACACACTGACTATTGGAAATGAATCACTGAATTGTCACAGTTACAGAGCCAGCTACACACCAGAGTGCAGTGTAATCAACGAGAGAAACACACTGACAATTGGAACTGAATCACAGAATGGTCAGAGTTAGAGAGACAGCTATACCCCAGAGTGCAGTAGATCCACACAGAGGAACAGACTGACAATTGGAACTGAATCACTGAATGGTCACAGTTACAGAGGGAGCTACATCCCAGAGTGCAGTGGAACCACCCAGAGAAACACACTGACAATTGGAACTGAATCACTGAATGGTCACAGTTACAGTGGCAGCTACACCCCAGAGTGCAGCGGAACTACCCAGAAAAACTCACTGTCAAAAGGAACTGATTCACACAAATGGCATAGTTAGAGAGGCTGCTACACCCTAGAGTGCAGTGCAACCACCCAGAGAAACACACTGACAATTGGAACTGAATCAATGAATGGTCACAGTTACAGAGGCAGGTACACCCGAGAGTGCAGTGTAACTACCCAGATAAAACACACTGACAATTGGAACAGATTCACTGAATGGTCATAGTTAGAGAGGCTGCTACATCCCAGAATGCAGTGGAACCACCCAGAGAAACACAGTGACAATTGGAACTGAATCAATGAATGGTCACAGTTACAAAGGCAGCTACATCCCAGAGTGCAGTGGAACCACCCAGAGAAACACACTGACAATTGGAACTGAATCACTGAATGGTCATATTTACAGAGGCAGTTACACCCCAGAATGCAGTTGAACCACCCACAGAAACTTACTGACAATTGGAACTAAATCATTGAATGGTCACAGATAGAGACAGCTACACCCAAGAGTGCAGTGGAACAATTTAGAGAAACACACTGACACTTGGAACTGAATCACTGAATGGTATCAGTTACACAGACAGCTACACCCCAGAGTGCAGTGAACCCACCCAGAGAAACACACTGACAATTGAAACTGAATCACTGAATGTTCTCAGTTACAGAGGCTGCTTAGCCCAGAGGGCACTGGAACCACACAGTGTAACGCAATGTCATTTGGAACTGAACTACTGAATGGACACAGTTACAGAGGCAGCCACAGCCCAGAGTGCAGTGGAACCACCCAGAGAAACACACTGACAATTGGAACTGAATCACTGAATGGTCACAGGTACAAAGCCAACTACACCCCAGAGTGCAGTGTAACCAACCAGAGAAACACACTGACAATTTGGACGAAATCACTGAATGGTCACTGTTACAGTGACAGCTACACCCCAGAGTGCCGTGGAACCACCCAGAGAAACACACTGATTTTCGGAACTGAATCACTGAATTGTCACAGATACAGATACAGCTACACCACAGAGTGCCGTGGCACCACCCAGAGAATCACACTGACTATTGGAACTGAATCACTGAATGGTCACAGTTACAGAGACAGCTACACCCCAGACAACAGTGGAACTACCCAGAAAAACACACTGACAATTTGAACTGAATCACTGAATGGTCTCAGTTACCGAGACAGCTACACCCCAGAGTGCAGTGCAACCACCCAGAGAAACACACTGACAATTGGAAATGAATCACTGAACGGTCACAGTTACAGAGGCTGCTCAACCCAGAGGGCACTGGAACCACACAGTGTAACGCAATGTCAATTGGAACTGAATCACTGAATGGTCACAGTTACAGAGACAGCTACACCCCAGAGTGCAGTGTAACCACCCAGAGAAACACACTGACAATTGTAACTGCATCACTGAATGGTCACAGTTACAGAGGCTGCTACACCCCAGAGGGCACTAGAACCACACAGACTAATGCAATGAGAATTGGAACTGAATCACTGAATGGTCACAGTTACAGGGACAGCTACATCCCAGAGTGCAGTGGAACCACCCTGAGAAACACACTGACAATTGGAACTGAATCACTGAATGGTCACAGGTACGGCGCCAACTACACCCCAGAGTGCAGTGTAACCAACCAGATAAACACACTGACAATTTGGACTGAATCAATGAATGGTCACAGTTACAGAGACAGCGACACCCCAGAGTGCGGTGGAACCACCCAGAGAAACACACTGACTATTGGAACTGAATCACTGAATTGTCACAGTTACAGAGACAGCTACACCTCAGAGTGCCCTGGAACCACCCAGAGAAACACACTGACTATTGGAACTGAATCACTGAATTGTCACAGTTACAGAGACAGCTCACACCAGAGTGCAGTGTAATCAACGAGAGAAACACACTGACAATTGGAACTAAATCACAGAATGGTCAGAGTTAGAGAGACAGCTATACCCCAGAGTGCAGTAGATCCACCCAGAGGAACACACTGACAATTGGAACTGAATCACTGAATGGTCACAGTTACAGAGGGAGCTACATCCCAGAGTGCAGTGGAACCACCCAGAGAAACACACTGACAATTGGAACTGAATCACTGAATGGTCACAGTTACAGAGACAGCTACACCCCAGACTGCAGTGGAACCACCCAGAGAAACACACTGACAATTGGAACTGAATCACTGAATGGTCACAGTTACAGTGACAGCTACACCCCAGAGTGCAGCGGAACCACCCAGAGAAACTCACTGTCAAAAGGAACTGATTCACCCAAATGGCATAGTTAGCGAGGCTGCTACACCATAGAGTGCAGTGGAACCACATAGGGAAACACACTGACAATTGGAACTGAATCACTGAATGGACACAGTGACAGAGGCAGCCACAGCCCAGAGTACAGTGGAACCACCCAGAGAAACACACTGACAATTGGAACTGAATCACTGAATGGTCACAGGTACAAAGCCAACTACACCCCAGAGTGCAGTGGAACCAACCAGAGAAGCACACTGACAATTTGGACTGCATCACTGAATGGTCACAGTTACAGAGGCTGCTACACCCCAGAGGGCACTAGAACCACACAGACTAATGCAATGAGAATTGGAACTGAATCACTGAATGGTCACAGTTACAGGGACAGCTACACACCAGAGTGCAGTGGAACCACCCAGTGAAACACACTGACAATTGTAACGGAATCTATGAATAGTCACAGTTACAGAGACAGCTACAACCCAGAGTGCAGTGGAAACACCTAGAGATACACACTGACAATTGGAACTGACTCACTGAATGGTCTCAGTTACAGAGGCAGTTATACCCCAGAGTGCAGTGTAACCTCCCAGAGAAACACACTGACAATTTGAACTGAATCACTGAATGGTCACAGTTACAGAGTCAGCTACACCGCAGAGTGCAGTGGAACCACCTAGAGATACACACTGACAATTGGAACTGAATCACTGAATGGTCACAGTTAGAGACAGCTACACACCAGACTGCAGTGGAACTACCCAGAGAAACACACTGACTATTGGAACTGAATCACTGAATTGTCACAGTTACAGAGACAGCTACACACCAGAGTGCAGTGTAATCAACGAGAGAAACACACTGACAATTGGAACTGAATCACAGAATGGTCAGAGTTAGAGAGACAGCTATACACCAGAGTGCAGTAGATCCACCCAGAGGAACACACTGACAATTGGAACTGAATCACTGAATGGTCACAGTTACAGAGGGAACTACACCCCAGACTGCAGTGGAACCACCCAGAGAAACACACTGACAATTGGAACTGAATCACTGAATGGTCACAGTTACAGGGACAGCTACACACCAGAGTGCAGTGGAACCACCCAGTGAAACACACTGACAATTGTAACGGAATCTATGAATGGTCACAGTTACAGAGACAGCTACAACCGAGAGTGCAATGCAACCACCCAGAGAAACACACTGACAATTGGAAATGAATCACTGAATGGTCACAGGTGCAAAGCCAACAACAACCCAGAGTGCAGTGTAACCAACCAGAGAAGCACACTGACAATTTGGACTGAATCACTGAATGGTCACAGTTACAGAGACAGCTACACCCCAGAGTGCCGTGGCACCACCCCGAGAAACACACAGACTATTGGAACTGAATCACTGAATGGTCACATTTACAGAGACAGCTACACCCCAGACAACAGTGGAACCACCCAGAGAAACACACTGACAATTGGAACTGAATCACTGAATGGTCTCAGTTACAGAGACAGCTACACCCCAGAGTGCCGTGGCACCACCCCGAGAAACACACAGACTATTGGAACTGAATCACTGAATGGTCACCGTTACAGAGACAGCTACACCCCAGACAACAGTGGAACCACCCAGAGAAACTCACTGACAATTGGAAATGAATCACTGAACGGCCACAGTTACAGAGGCTGCTCACTCCAGAGGGCACTGGAACCACACAGTGTAACGCAATGTCAATTGGAACTGAATCACTGAATGGTCACAGTTACAGAGACAGCTACATCCCAGAGTGCAGAGGAACCACCTAGAGATACACACTGACAATTGGAACTGAATCACTGAATGGTCACAGTTACAGAGGCAGGTACACCCCACAGTGCAGTGGAACCACACAGAGAAACACACTGACAATTGGAACTGAATCACTGAATGGTCATAGTTAGAGAGGCTGCTACATCCCGGAGTGCAGTGTAACCACCCAGAGAAACACACTGACAATTGGAACTGATTCACTGAATGGTCATAGTTAGAGAGGCTTCTACATCCCAGAGTGCAGTGGAACCACCCAGAGAAACACACTGACAATTGGAACTGAATCACTGAATGGTCACAGTTACAGGGACAGCTACACCCCAGAGTGCAGTGGAACCACCCAGTGAAACACACTGACAATTGTAACTGCATCACTGAATGGTCACAGTTACAGAGGCTGCTACACCCCAGAGAGCACTGGAACGACACAGGCTAATGCAATGAGAATTGGAACTGAATCACTGAATGGTCACAGTGACTGGGACAGCTAGACACCAGAGTGCAGTGGAACCACCCAGAGAAACACACTGACAATTGGAACTGAATCACTGAATGGTCACAGTTACAGTGGCAGCTACACCCCAGAGTGCAGCGGAACCACCCAGAGAAACTCACTGTCAAAAGGAACTGATTCACCCAAATGGCATATTTAGAGAGGCTGCTACACCATAGAGTGCAGTGGAACCACATAGGGAAACACACTGACAATTGGAACTGAATCACTGAATGCTCACAGTTACAGAGGCAGGTACACCCCAGAGTGCAGTGTAACCACCCCGAGATACACACTGACAATTGGAACTGATTCACTGAATGGTCATAGTTAGAGAGGCTGCTACATCCCAGAGTGCAGTGGAACCACCCAGAGAAACACACTGACAATTGGAACTGAATCACTGAATGGTCACAGGTACAAAGCCAACTACACCCCAGAGTGCAGTGTAACCAACCAGAGAAGCACACTGACTATTGGAACTGAATCACTGAATGGTCACAGTTACAGAGGGACCTACACCCCAGACTGCAGTGGAAGCACCCAGAGAAACACACTGACAATTGGAACTGAATCACTGAATGGTCACAGTTACAGAGACAGCTACACCCCAGAGTGCAGCGGAACCACCCAGAGAAACTCACTGTCAAAAGGAACTGATTCACCCAAATGGCATAGTTAGAGAGGCTGCTACACCATAGAGTGCAGTGGAACCACATAGGGAAACACACTGACAATTGGAACAGAATCACTGAATGGACACAGTGACATAGGCAGCCACAGCCCAGAGTACAGTGGAACCACCCAGAGAAACACACTGACAATTGGAACTGAATCACTGAATGGTCACAGGTACAAAGCCAACTACACCCCAGAGTGCAGTGTAACCAACCAGAGAAACACACTGACAATTTGGACTGCATCACTGAATGGTCACAGTTACAGAGGCTGCTACATCCCAGAGGTCACTAGAACCACACAGACTAATGCAATGAGAATTGAAACTGAATCACTGAATGGTCACAGTTACAGGGACAGCTACACACCAGAGTGCAGTGGAACCACCCAGTGAAACACACTGACAATTGTAACGGAATCTATGAATGGTCACAGTTACAGAGACAGCTACAACCCAGAGTGCAATGGAACCACCCAGAGAAACACACATGACAATTGGAAATGAATCACTGAATGGTCACAGGTACAAAGCCAACTACAACCCAGAGTGCAGTGTAACCAACCAGAGAAGCACACTGACAATTTGGACTGAATCACTGAATGGTCACAGTTACAGAGACAGCTACACCCCAGAGTGCCGTGGCACCACCCCGAGAAACACACAGACTATTGGAACTGAATCACTGAATGGTCTCAGTTACAGAGACAGCTACATCCCAGAGTGCAGTGCAACCACCCAGAGAAACACACTGACAATTGGAAATGAATCACTGAACGGCCACAGTTACAGAGGCTGCTCACTCCAGAGGGCACTGGAACCACACAGTGTAACGCAATGTCAATTGGAACTGAATCACTGAATGGTCACAGTTACAGAGACAGCTACACCCCAGAGTGCAGAGGAACCACCTAGAGATAGACACTGACAATTGGAACTGAATCACTGAATGTTCACAGTTACAGAGGCAGGTACACCCCACAGTGCAGTGTAACCACCCAGAGATACACACTGAAAATTGGAACTGATTCAATGAATGGTCTCAGTTACAGAGACAGCTACACCCCAGAGTGCAATGGAACCACCCAGAGAAACTCACTGACAATTGGAAATGAATCACTGAACGGTCACAGGTACAAAGCCAACTACACCCCAGAGTGCCGTGGCACCACCCAGAGAAACACACTGACTATAGGAACTGAATCACTGAATGGTCACAGTTACAGAGACAGCTACACCCCAGACAACACTGGAACCACCCAGAGAAACACACTGACAATTGGAACTGAATCACTGAATGGTCTCAGTTACAGAGACAGCTACACCCCAGAGTAAAGTGCAACCACCCAGAGAAACACACTGACAATTGGAAATGATTCACTGCACGGTCACACTTACAGAGGCTCCTCACACCAGAGGGCACTGGAATCACACAGTGTAACGCAATGTCAATTGGAACTGAATCACTGAATGGTCACAGTTACAGAGACAGCTACACCCCAGAGTGCAGTGGAACCACCTAGAGATACACACTGACAATTGGAACTGAATCACTGAATGGTCACAGTTACAGAGGCAGGTACACCCCAGAGTGCAGTGTAACCACCAAGAGAAACATACTGACAATTGGAACTGATTCACTGAATGGTCATAGTTAAAGAAGCTGCTACATCCCAGAGTGCAGTGGAACCACCCAGAGAAACACACTGACAATTGGAAGTGAATCACTGAATGGTCACAGTTACAGGGACAGCTACACCCCAGAGTGCAGTGAAACCACCCAGTGAAACACACTGGCAATTGTAACGGAATCAATGAATGATCACAGTTACAGAGACAGCTACAACCCAGAGTGCAGTGGAAAGACCTAGAGATACACACTGACAATTGGAACTGAATCACTGAATGCTCACAGTTACAGAGGCAGGCACACCCCAGAGTGCAGTGTAACCACCCAGAGATACACACTGACAATTGGAACTGATTCACTGAATGGCCATAGTTAGAGAGGCTGCTACATCCCAGAGTGCAGTGGAGCCACCCAGAGAAACACACTGACAATTGGAAATGAATCACTGAATGGTCACAGGTACAAAGCCAACTACACCCCAGAGTGCAGTGTAACCAACCAGAGAAGCACACTGACTATTGGAACTGAATCACTGAATGGTCACAGTTACAGAGGAAACTACACCCCAGACTGCAGTGGAACCACCCAGAGAAACTCACTGACAATTGGAACTGAATCACTGAATGGTCACAGTTACAGTGGCAGCTACACCCCAGAGTGCAGCGGAACCACCCAGAGAAACCCACTGTCAAAAGGAACTGATTCACCCAAATGGCATAGTTAGAGAGGCTGCTACACCATAGAGTGCAGTGGAACCACATAGGGAAACACACTGACAATTGGAACAGAATCACTGAATGGACACAGTGACAGAGGCAGCCACAGCCCAGAGTACAGTGGAACCTCCCAGAGAAACACACTGACAATTGGAACTGAATCACTGAATGGTCACAGGTACAAAGCCAACTACACCCCAGAGTGCAGTGTAACCAACCAGAGAAACACACTGACAATTTGGACTGCATCACTGAATGGTCACAGTTACAGAGGCTGCTAAATCCCAGAGGTCACTAGAACCACACAGACTAATGCAATGAGAATTGAAACTGAATCACTGAATGGTCACAGTTACAGGGACAGCTACACACCAGAGTGCAGTGGAACCACCCAGTGAAACACACTGACAATTGTAACGGAATCTATGAATGGTCACAGTTACAGAGACAGCTACAACCCAGAGTGCAATGGAACCACCCAGAGAAACACACTGACAATTGGAAATGAATCACTGAATGGTCACAGGTACAAAGCCAACTACAACCCAGAGTGCAGTGTAACCAACCAGAGAAGCACACTGACAATTTGGACTGAATCACTGAATGGTCACAGTTACAGAGACAGCTACACCCCAGAGTGCCGTGGCACCAGCCCGAGAAACACACAGACTATTGGAACTGAATCACTGAATGGTCTCAGTTACAGAGACAGCTACATCCCAGAGTGCAGTGCAACCACCCAGAGAAACACACTGACAATTGGAAATGAATCACTGAACGGCCACAGTTACAGAGGCTGCTCACTCCAGAGGGCACTGGAACCGCACAGTGTAACGCAATGTCAATTGGAACTGAATCACTGAATGGTCACAGTTACAGAGACAGCTACACCCCAGAGTGCAGAGGAACCACCTGGAGATACACACTGACAATTGGAACTGAATCACTGAATGGTCATAGTTAGAGAGGCTTCTACATCCCAGAGTGCAGTGGAACCACCCAGAGAAACACACTGACAATTGGAACTGAATCACTGAATGGTCACAGTTACAGGGACAGCTACACCCCAGAGTGCAGTGGAACCACCCAGTGAAACACACTGACAATTGTAACTGCATCACTGAATGGTCACAGTTACAGAGGCTGCTACACCCCAGAGAGCACTGGAACCACACAGGCTAATGCAATGAGAATTGGAACTGAATCACTGAATGGTCACAGTGACAGGGACAGCTAGACACCAGAGTGCAGTGGAACCACCCAGTGAAACACACTGACAATTGTAACGGAATCAATGAATGGTCACAGTTACAGAGACAGCTACAACCCAGAGTGCAGTGGAAACACCTAGAGATACACACTGACAATTGGAACTGAATCACTGAATGGTCACAGTTACAGAGGCAGTTACACCCCAGAGTGCAGTGTAACCACCCAGAGATACACACTGACAATTGGAACTGAATCACTGAATGGTCACAGTTACAGGGACAGCTACAACCCAGAGTGCAGTGGAACCACCCAGTGAAACACACTGACAATTGTAACTGAATCACTGAATGGTCACAGTTACAGAGACAGCTACACCCCAGAGTGCAGTGCAACCACCCAGAGAAACACACTGACAATTGGAAATGATTCACTTCACGGTCACACTTACAGAGGCTGCTCACACCAGAGGGCACTGGAACCACACAGTGTAACGCAATGTCAATTGGAACTGAATCACTGAATGGTCACAGTTACAGAGACAGCTACACCCCAGAGTGCAGTGGAACCACCTAGAGATACACACTGACAATTGGAACTGAATCAGTGAATGGTCACAGTTACAGAGGCAGGTACACCCCAGAGTGCAGTGTAACCACCAAGAGAAACACACTGACAATTGGAACTGATTCACTGAATGGTCATAGTTAGAGAGGCTGCTACATCCCAGTCTGCAGTGGAACCAGCCAGAGAAACACACTGACAATTGGAACTGAATCACTGAATGGTCACAGTTACAGGGACAGCTACACCCCAGAGTGCAGTGGAACCACCCAGTGAAACACACTGACAATTGTAACTGAATCACTGAATGGTCACAGTTACAGAGGCTGCTACACCCCAGAGGGCACTGGAACCACACAGACTAATGCAATGCGAATTGGAACTGAATCACTGAATGGTCACAGTTACAGGAACAGCTACAGCCCAGAGTGCAGTGGAAACACCTAGAGATACACACTGACAATTGGAACTGAATCACTGAATGCTCACAGTTACAGAGACAGGTACACCCCAGAGTGCAGTGTAACCACCCAGAGATACACACTGTCAATTGGAACTGATTCACTGAATGGTCATAGTTAGAGAGGCTGCTACATCCCAGAGTGCAGTGGAGCCACCCAGAGAAACACACTGACAATTGGAAATGAATCACTGAATGGTCACAGTTACTGAGGCAGCCACAGCACAGAGTGCAGTGGAACCACCCAGAGAAACACACTGACAATTGGAACTGAATCACTGAATGGTCACAGGTGCAAAGACAACTACACCCCAGAGTGCAGTGTAACCAACCAGAGAAGCACACTGACTATTGGAACTGAATCACTGAATGGTCACAGTTACAGAGACAGCTACACCCCAGGCTGCAGTGGAACAACCCAGAGAAACACACTGACAATTGGAACTGAATAACAGAATCGTCACAGTTACAGAGGTAGCTACACCCCAGAGTGCAGTGGAACCACACAGTGTAACGCAATGTCAATTGGAACTGAATCACTGAATGGACACAGTTACAGAGGCAGCCACAGCCCAGAGTGCAGTGGAACCACCAAGAGAATCACACTGACAATTGGAACTGAATAACTGAATGGTCAGACTTACAGAGGCAGCTACACCCCCAGAGTACTGTGGAACCACGCAGAGAAACACACTGACAATTGGAACTGTATCACTGAATGGTCACAGTTACAGAGGCAGCTATACCCCAGAGTGCAGTGTAACCTCCCAGAGAAACACACTGATAATTTGAACTGAATCACTGAATGATCACAGTTACAGAGTCATCTACACCGCAGAGTGCAGTGGAACCACCTAGAGATACACACTGAAAATTGGAACTGAATCACTGAATGGTCACAGTTAGAGACATCTACAGACCAGACTGCAGTGGAACTACCCAGAAAAGCACACTGACAATTTGGACAGAATCACTGAATGGTCACTGTTAAAGTGACAGCTACACCCCAGAGTGCCGTGGAACAACCCAGAGAAACACACTGACAATTGGAACTAAATCACTGAATGGTCACAGTTACAGAGACAGCTACACCCCAGACTACAGGGGAACCACCCAGAGAAACACACTGACAATTGGAACTGAATCACTGTATGGTCACAGTTACAGAGACAGCTACACCCCAGAGTGCAGTGCAACCACCTAGAGATACACACTGACAATTGGAACTGAATCACTGAATGGTCACAGTTACAGAGGCAGGTACACCCCAGAGTGCAGTGTAACCACCCAGAGAAACACACTGACAATTGGAACTGATTCACTGAATGGTCATAGTTAGAGAGGCTGCTACATCACAGAGTGCAGTGGAACCACCCAGAGAAACACACTGACAATTGGAACTGAATCACTGAATGGTCACAGTTACAGGGACAGCTACACCCCAGAGTGCAGTGGAACCACCCAGTGAAACACACTGACAATTGTAGCTGAATGACTGAATGGTCACAGTTACAGAGGCTGCTACACCCCAGAGGGCACTGGAACCACACAGACTAATGCAATGAGAATTGGAACTGAATCACTGAATGGTCACAGTTACAGGGACAGCTACACCCCAGAGTGCAGTGGAACCACCCAGTGAAACACACTGACAATTGGAAATGAATCACTGAACGGTCACAGGTACAAAGCCAACTACACCCCAGAGTGCAGTGTAACCACCGAGTGAAGCACACTGACAATTTGGACTGAATCACTGAATGGTCACAGTTACAGAGGCAGCTATACCCCAGAGTGCAGTGTAACCAACCAGAGAAGCACACTGACAATTTGGACTGAATCACTGAATGATCACTGTTACAATGACAGCTACACCCAAGAGTGCCGTGGAACAACTCAGAGAAACACACTGACAATTGGAACTAAATCACTGAATGGCCACAGTTACAGAGACAGCTACACCCCAGACTACAGGGGAACCACCCAGAGAAACACACTGACAATTGGAACTAAATCACTGAATGGTCACAGTTACAGGGACGCTACACCCCAGAGTGCAGTGGAACCACCCAGTGAAACACACTGACAACTGTAACGGAATCAATGAATGGTCACAGTTACAGAGACAGCTACAACCCAGAGTGCAGTGGAAACACCTAGAGATACACACTGACAATTGGAACTGAATCACTGAATGGTCACAGTTACAGAGGCAGGTAAACCCCAGAGTGCAGTGTAACCACCCAGAGATACACACTGACAATTGGAACTGATTCACTGAATGGTCACAGTTAGAGACAGCTACACACCAGACTGCAGTGGAACCACCCAGAGAAACACACTGACAATTGGAACTGAATCACTGAATGGTCACAGTTAGAGACAGCTACACACCAGACTGCAGTGGAACCACCCAGAGAAACACACTGACAATTGGAAATGAATCACTGAATGGACTCAGTTACAGACAGAGCTACTCCCCAGAGTGCAATGGAACCACCCAGAGAAACACACTGACAATTGGAAATGAATCACTGAACGGTCACAGTTACAGAGGCTGCTCACCCCAGAGGGCACTGGAAACACACAGTGTAACGCAATGTCAATTGGAACTGAATCACTGAATGGACACAGTTACAGAGGCAGCCACAGCCCAGAGTGCAGTGGAACCACCCAGAGAAACACACTGACAATTGGAACTGAATCACTGAATGGTCACATGTACAAAGCCAACTACACCCCAGAGTGCAGTGTAACCAACCAGAGAAGCACACTGACTATTGGAACTGAATCACTGAATGGTCACAGTTACAGTGACAGCTACACCACAGAGTGCCGTGGCACCACCCAGAGAAACACACTGACTATTGGAACTGAATCACTGAATGGTCACAGTTACAGAGACAGCTACACCTCAGACAACAGTGGAACCACCCAGAGAAACACACTGACAATTGGAACTGAATCACTGAATGGTCTCAGTTACAGAGATAGCTACGCCCCAGAGAGCAGTGCAACCACCCAGAGAAACACACTGACAATTGGAACTGAATCACTGAATGGTCACAGTTACAGAGGCAGGTACACCCCAGAGTGCAGTGTAACCACCCAGAGAAACACACTGACAATTGGAACTGATTCACTGAATGGTCATAGTTAGAGAGGCTGCTACATCACAGAGTGCAGTGGAACCACCCAGAGAAACACACTGACAATTGGAACTGAATCACTGAATGGTCTCAGTTACAGACACAGCTACAACCCAGAGTGCAATGGAACCACCCAGAGAAACACACTGACAATTGGAACTGAATCACTGAATGGTCACAGTTAGAGACAGCTACACCCCAGAGTGCAATGGAACCACCAAGAGAAACACACTGACAATTGGAAATGAATCACTGAATGGTCACAATTACAGAGGCAGCCACAGCCCAGAGTGCAGTGGAACCACCCAGAGAAAAACACTGACAATTGGGACTGAATCACTGAATGGTCACAGGTACAAAGCCAACTACACCCCAGAGTGCAGTGTAACCAATCAGAGAAGCACACTGACTATTAGAACTGAATCACTGAATGGTCACAGTTACAGAGACAGCTACACCCCAGGCTGCAGTGGAACCACCCAGAGAAACACACTGACAATTGGAACTGAATCACAGAATGGTCACAGTTACAGAGGCAGCTACACCCCAGAGTGCAGTGGAACCACCAAGAGAATCACACTGGCAATTGGAACTGAATAACTGAATGGTCAGACTTGCAGAGGCTGCTTCACCCCAGAGTACTGTGGAGCCACCCAGAGAAACACACTGACAATTGGAACTGAATCACTGAATGGTCACAGTTACAGAGGCAGCTATACCCGAGAGTGCATTGTAACCTCCCAGAGAAACACACTGACAATTTGAACTGAATCACTGAATGGTCACAGTTACAGAGTCAGCTACACCGCAGAGTGCAGTGGAACCACCGGGAGATACACACTGACAATTGGAACTGAATCACTGAATGGTCACAGTTAAAGAGGCAGGTACACCCCAGAGTGCAGTTTAACCACCCAGAGAAACACACTGACAATTGGAACTGATTCACTGAATGGTCATAGTTAGAGAGGCTGCTACATCACAGAGTGCAGTGGAACCACCCAGAGAAACACACTGACAATTGGAACTGAATCACTGAATGGTCACAGTTACAGGGACAGCTACACCCCAGAGTGCAGTGGAACCACCCAGTGAAACACACTGACAATTGTAACTGAATGACTGAATGGTCACAGTTACAGAGGCTGCTACACCCCAGAGGGCACTGGAACCACACAGACTAATGCAATGAGAATTGGAACTGAATCACTGAATGGTCACAGTTACAGGGACAGCTACACCCCAGAGTGCAGTGTAACCACCGAGTGAAGCACACTGACAATTTGGACTGAATCACTGAATGGTCACAGTTACAGAGGCAGCTATACCCCAGAGTGCAGTGTAACCAACCAGAGAAGCACACTGACAATTTGGACTGAATCACTGAATGATCACTGTTACAGTGACAGCTACACCCAAGAGTGCCGTGGAACAACCCAGAGAAACACACTGACAATTGGAACTAAATCACTGAATGGTCACAGTTACAGAGACAGCTACACCCCAGACTACAGGGGAACCACCCAGAGAAACACACTGACAATTGGAACTAAATCACTGAATGGTCACAGTTACAGGGACGCTACACCCCAGAGTGCAGTGGAACCACCCAGTGAAACACACTGACAACTGTAACGGAATCAATGAATGGCCACAGTTACAGAGACAGCTACAACCCAGAGTGCAGTGGAAACACCTAGAGATACACACTGACAATTGGAACTGAATCACTGAATGGTCACAGTTACAGAGGCAGGTAAACCCCAGAGTGCAGTGTAACCACCCAGAGATACACACTGACAATTGGAACTGATTCACTGAATGGTCACAGTTAGAGACAGCTACACACCAGACTGCAGTGGAACCACCCAGAGAAACACACTGACAATTGGAACTGAATCACTGAATGGTCACAGTTAGAGACAGCTACATACCAGACTGCAGTGGAACCACCCAGAGAAACACACTGACAATTGGAAATGAATCACTGAATGGACTCAGTTACAGACAGAGCTACTCCCCAGAGTGCAATGGAACCACCCAGAGAAACACACTGACAATTGGAAATGAATCACTGAACGGTCACAGTTACAGAGGCTGCTCACCCCAGAGGGCACTGGAAACACACAGTGTAACGCAATGTCAATTGGAACTGAATCACTGAATGGACACAGTTACAGAGGCAGCCACAGCCCAGAGTGCAGTGGAACCACCCAGAGAAACACACTGACAATTGGAACTGAATCACTGAATGGTCACATGTACAAAGCCAACTACACCCCAGAGTGCAGTGTAACCAACCAGAGAAGCACACTGACTATTGGAACTGAATCACTGAATGGTCACAGTTACAGTGACAGCTACACCACAGAGTGCCGTGGCACCACCCAGAGAAACACACTGACTATTGGAACTGAATCACTGAATGGTCACAGTTACAGAGACAGCTACACCTCAGACAACAGTGGAACCACCCAGAGAAACACACTGACAATTGGAACTGAATCACTGAATGGTCTCAGTTACAGAGATAGCTACGCCCCAGAGAGCAGTGTAACCACCCAGAGAAACACACTGACAATTGGAACTGATTCACTGAATGGTCATAGTTAGAGAGGCTGCTACATCACAGAGTGCAGTGGAACCACCCAGAGAAACACACTGACAATTGGAACTGAATCACTGAATGGTCTCAGTTACAGACACAGCTACAACCCAGAGTGCAATGGAACCACACAGAGAAACACACTGACAATTGGTACTGAATCACTGAATGGTCACAGTTACAGAGACAGCTACATCCCAGACTGCAGTGGAACCACCCAGAGAAACACACTGACAATTGGAACTGAATCACTGAATGGTCACAGTTAGAGACAGCTACACCCCAGAGTGCAATGGAACCACCAAGAGAAACACACTGACAATTGGAAATGAATCACTGAATGGTCACAATTACAGAGGCAGCCACAGCCAAGAGTGCAGTGGAACCACCCAGAGAAAAACACTGACAATTGGGACTGAATCACTGAATGGTCACAGGTACAAAGCCAACTACACCCCAGAGTGCAGTGTAACCAACCAGAGAAGCACACTGACTATTAGAACTGAATCACTGAATGGTCACAGTTACAGAGACAGCTACACCCCAGAGTGCAGTGGAACCACCCAGAGAAACACACTGACAATTGGAACTGAATCACAGAATGGTCAGACTTGCAGAGGCAGCTTCACCCCAGAGTACTGTGGAACCACCCAGAGAAACACACTGACAATTGGAACTGAATCACTGAATGGTCACAGTTACAGAGGCAGCTATACCCGAGAGTGCATTGTAACCTCCCAGAGAAACACACTGACAATTTGAACTGAATCACTGAATGGTCACAGTTACAGAGTCAGCTACACCGCAGAGTGCAGTGGAACCACCGGGAGATACACACTGACAATTGGAACTGAATCACTGAATGGTCACAGTTAAAGAGGCAGGTACACCCCAGAGTGCAGTTTAAACACCCAGAGAAACACACTGACAATTGGAACTGAATCACTGAATGGTCTCAGTTACAGAGACAGCTACACCCCAGAGTGCAGTGTAACCAACCAGAGAACACACTGACAATTTGGACTGAATCACTGAATGGTCACTGTTACAGCGACAGCTACACCCCAAAGTGCCGTGGAACCACCCAGAGAAACACACTGATTTTTGGAACTGAATCACTGAATGGTCACAGTTACAGAGGCAGGTACACCCCAGAGTGCAGTGTAATCACCCAGAGAAACACACTGACAATTGGAACTGATTCACTGAATGGTCATATTTAGAGAGGCTGCTACATCACAGAGTGCAGTGGAACCACCCAGAGAAACACACTGACAATTGGAACTGAATCACTGAATGGTCACAGTTACAGGGACAGCTACACCCCAGAGTGCAGTGGAACCACCCAGTGAAACACACTGACAAGTGTAACTGAATCACTGAATGGTCACAGTTACAGAGGCTGCTACACCCCAGAGGGCACTGGAACCACACAGACTAATGCAATGAGAATTGGAACTGAATCACTGAATGGTCACAGTTACAGGGACAGCTACACCCCAGAGTGCAGTGCAACCACCCAGTGAAACACACTGATAATTGTAACGGAATCAATGAATGGTCACAGTTACAGAGACAGCTACAACCCAGACTGCAGTGGAAACACCTAGAGATACACACTGACAATTGGAACTGAATCACTGAATGGTCACAGTTACAGAGGCAGGTACACCACAGAGTGCAGTGTAACCACCCATAGATACACACTGACAATTGGAACTGATTCACTGAATGGTCATACTTAGAGAGGCTGCTACATCCCAGAGTGTAGTGGAACCACCCAGAGAAACACACTGACAATTGGAAATGAATCACTGAATGGTCACAGTTACAGAGACAGCTACACACCAGACTGCAGTGGAACCACCCAGAGAAACACACTGACAATTGGAACTGAATCACTGAATGGTCACAGTTAGAGACAGCTACACATCAGACTGCAGTGGAACCACCCAGAGAAACACACTGACAATTGGAACTGAATCACTGAATGGTCTCAGTTACAGAGACAGCTACACCCCAGAGTGCAATGGAACCACCCAGAGAAACACACTGACAATTGGAAATGAATCACTGAACGGTCACAGTTACAGAGGCTGCTCACCCCAGAGGGCACTGGAACCACACAGTGTAACGCAATGTCAATTGGAACTGAATTACTGAATGGACACAGTTACAGAGGCTGCCACAGCCCAGAGTGCAGTGTCACCAACCAGAGAAGCACACTGACTATTGGAACTGAATCACTGAATGGTCACAGTTACAGAGACAGCTACACACCAGGCTGCAGTGTAACCACCCAGAGAAACACACTGACAATTGGAACTGAATCACAGAATGGTCACAGTTACAGAGGCAGCTACACCCCAGAGTGCAGTGGAACCACCAGGAGAATCACACTGACAATTGGAACTGAATAACTGAATGGTCAGAGTTACAGAGGCAGCTACACCCCAGAGTACTGTGGAACCACCCAGAGAAACACACTGACAAGAGGAACTGAATCACTGAATGGTCAGAGTTACAGAGGCAGCTATACCCCAGAGTGCAGTGTAACCTCCCAGAGAAACACACTGACAATTTGAACTGAATCACTGAATGGTCACAGTTACAGAGTCAGCTACACGCCAGAGTGCAGTGGAACCACCTAGAGATACACACTGACAATTGGAACTGAATCACTGAATGGTCACAGTTACAGAGGCAGGTACATCCCAGAGTGCAGTGTAACCACCCAGAGAAACACACTGACAATTGGAACTGATTCACTGAATGGTCATATTTACAGAGGCTGCTACATCCCAGAATGCAGTGGAACCACCCAGAGAAACACACTGACAATTGGAACTGAATCACTGAATGGTCACAGTTACAAAGGCAGCTACATCCCAGAGTGCAGTGTAACAACCCAGAGAAACACACTGCCAATTGGAACTGAATCACTGAATGGTCATATTTACAGAGGCAGCTACACCCCAGAATGCAGTGGAACCACCCACAGAAACTTACTGACAATTGGAACTAAATCATTGAATGGTCACAGATAGAGACAGCTATACCCCAGAGTGCAGTGGAACCACCCAGAGAAACACACTGACAATTGGAAATGAATCACTGAATGGTATCAGTTACACAGACAGCTATACCCCAGAGTGCAGTAAACCCACCCAGAGAAACACACTGACAATTGAAACTGAATCACTGAATGGTCTCAGTTACAGAGACAGCTACACCCCAGAGTACAGTGGAATCACACAGAGAAACACACTGACAATTGGAAATGAATCACTGAACGGTCACAGTTACAGAGGCTGCTCACCCCAGAGGGCACTGGAACCACACAGTGTAACGCAATGTCAATTGGAACTGAATCACTGAATGGACACAGTTACAGAGGCAGCCACAGCCCAGAGTGCAGTGGAACCACCCAGAGAAACACACTGACAATTGGAAGTGAATCACTGAATGGTCACAGGTACAAAACCAACTATACCCCAGAGTGCAGTGTAACCAACCAGAGAAGCACACTGACTATTAGAACTGAATCACTGAATGGTCACAGTTACAGAGACAGCTACACCCCAGGCTGCAGTGGAACCACCCAGAGAAACACACTGACAATTGGAACTGAATCACAGAATGGTCACAGTTACAGAGGCAGCTACACCCCAGAGTGCAGTGGAACCACCAAGAGAATCACACTGGCAATTGGAACTGAATAACTGAATGGTCAGACTTGCAGAGGCAGCTTCACCCCAGAGTACTGTGGAACCACCCAGAGAAACACACTGACAATTGGAACTGAATCACTGAATGGTCACAGTTACAGAGGCAGCTATACCCGAGAGTGCATTGTAACCTCCCAGAGAAACACACTGACAATTTGAACTGAATCACTGAAAGGTCACAGTTACAGAGTCAGCTACACCGCAGAGTGCAGTGGAACCACCGAGAGATACACACTGACAATTGGAACTGAATCACTGAATGGTCACAGTTAAAGAGGCAGGTACACCCCAGAGTGCAGTTTAACCACCCAGAGAAACACACTGACAATTGGAACTGAATCACTGAATGGTCTCAGTTACAGAGACAGCTACACCCCAGAGTGCAGTGTAACCAACCAGAGAACACACTGACAATTGGGACTGAATCACTGAATGGTCACTGTTACAGCGACAGCTACACCCCAAAGTGCCGTGGAACCACCCAGAGAAACACATTGATTTTTGGAACTGAATCACTGAATGGTCACAGTTACAGAGGCAGGTACACCCCAGAGTGCAGTGTAATCACCCAGAGAAACACACTGACAATTGGAACTGATTCACTGAATGGTCATAGTTAGAGAGGCTGCTACATCACAGAGTGCAGTGGAACCACCCAGAGAAACACACTGACAATTGGAGCTGAATCACTGAATGGTCACAGTTACAGGGACAGCTACACCCCAGAGTGCAGTGGAACCACCCAGTGAAACACACTGACAAGTGTAACTGAATCACTGAATGGTCACAGTTACAGAGGCTGCTACACCCCAGAGGGCACTGGAACCACACAGACTAATGCAATGAGAATTGGAACTGAATCACTGAATGGTCACAGTTACAGGGACAGCTACACCCCAGAGTGCAGTGGAACCACCCAGTGAAACACACTGACAATTGTAACGGAATCAATGAATGGTCACAGTTACAGAGACAGCTACAACCCAGACTACAGTGGAAACACCTAGAGATACACACTGACAATTGGAACTGAATCACTGAATGGTCACAGTTACAGAGGCAGGTACACCACAGAGTGCAGTGTAACCACCCATAGATACACACTGACAATTGGAACTGATTCACTGAATGGTCATAGTTAGAGAGGCTGCTACATCCCAGAGTGTAGTGGAACCACCCAGAGAAACACACTGACAATTGGAACTGAATCACTGAATGGTCACAGTTACAGAGACAGCTACACACCAGACTGCAGTGGAACCACCCAGAGAAACACACTGACAATTGGAACTGAATCACTGAATGGTCACAGTTAGAGACAGCTACACATCAGACTGCAGTGGAACCACCCAGAGAAACACACTGACAATTGGAACTGAATCACTGAATGGTCTCAGTTACAGAGACAGCTACACCCCAGAGTGCAATGGAACCACCCAGAGAAACACACTGACAATTGGAAATGAATCACTGAACGGTCACAGTTACAGAGGCTGCTCACCCCAGAGGGCACTGGAACCACACAGTGTAACGCAATGTCAATTGGAACTGAATTACTGAATGGACACAGTTACAGAGGCTGCCACAGCCCAGAGTGCAGTGGAACCACCCAGAGAAACACACTGATAATTGGAACTGAATCACTGAATGGTCGCAGGTACAAATCCAACTACACCCCAGAGTGCAGTGTCACCAACCAGAGAAGCACACTGACTATTGGAACTGAATCACTGAATGGTCACAGTTACAGAGACAGCTACACACCAGGCTGCAGTGTAACCACCCAGAGAAACACACTGACAATTGGAACTGAATCACAGAATGGTCACAGTTACAGAGGCAGCTACACCCCAGAGTGCAGTGGAACCACCAGGAGAATCACACTGACAATTGGAACTGAATAACTGAATGGTCAGAGTTACAGAGGCAGCTACACCCCAGAGTACTGTGGAACCACCCAGAGAAACACACTGACAAGAGGAACTGAATCACTGAATGGTCAGAGTTACAGAGGCAGCTATACCCCAGAGTGCAGTGTAACCTCCCAGAGAAACACACTGACAATTTGAACTGAATCACTGAATGGTCACAGTTACAGAGTCAGCTACACGCCAGAGTGCAGTGGAACCACCTAGAGATACACACTGACAATTGGAACTGAATCACTGAATGGTCACAGTTACAGAGGCAGGTACATCCCAGAGTGCAGTGTAACCACCCAGAGAAACACACTGACAATTGGAACTGATTCACTGAATGGTCATATTTACAGAGGCTGCTACATCCCAGAATGCAGTGGAACCACCCAGAGAAACACACTGACAATTGGAACTGAATCACTGAATGGTCACAGTTACAAAGGCAGCTACATCCCAGAGTGCAGTGGAACAACCCAGAGAAACACACTGCCAATTGGAACTGAATCACTGAATGGTCATATTTACAGAGGCAGCTACACCCCAGAATGCAGTGGAACCACCCACAGAAACTTACTGACAATTGGAACTAAATCATTGAATGGTCACAGATAGAGACAGCTATACCCCAGAGTGCAGTGGAACCACCCAGAGAAACACACTGACAATTGGAAATGAATCACTGAATGGTATCAGTTACACAGACAGCTATACCCCAGAGTGCAGTAAACCCACCCAGAGAAACACACTGACAATTGAAACTGAATCACTGAATGGTCTCAGTTACAGAGACAGCTACACCCCAGAGTACAGTGGAATCACACAGAGAAACACACTGACAATTGGAAATGAATCACTGAACGGTCACAGTTACAGAGGATGCTCACCCCAGAGGGCACTGGAACCACACAGTGTAACGCAATGTCAATTGGAACTGAATCACTGAATGGACACAGTTACAGAGGCAGCCACAGCCCAGAGTGCAGTGGAACCACCCAGAGAAACACACTGACAATTGGAAGTGAATCACTGAATGGTCACAGGTACAAAACCAACTATACCCCAGAGTGCAGTGTAACCAACCAGAGAAGCACACTGACTATTGGAACTGAATCACTGAATGGTCACAGTTACAGTGACAGCTACACCCCAGAGTGCCGTGGAACCACCCAGAGAAACACACTGATTTTTGATACTGAATCACTGAATTGTCACAGTTACAGAGACAGCTACACCACAGAGTGCCGTGGAACCACCCAAAGAAACACACTGTCTATTGGAACTGAATCACTGAATGGTCACAGTTACAGAGGCAGGTACACCCCAGAGTGTAGTGTAACCACCCAGAGATACACACTGACAATTGGAACTGAAACACTGAATAGTCTCAGTTACAGAGACAGCTACACCCCAGAGTGCAATGGAACCACCCAGAGAAACACAGTGACAATTGGAACTGAATCACTGAATGCTCACAGTTACAGGAACAGCTACACCCCAGAGTGCAGCGGAACCACACAGAGAAACACACTGACAATTGGAAATGAATCCCTGAACGGTCACAGGTACAAAGCCAACTACACCCCAGAGTGCAGTGTAACCAACCAGAGAAGCACACTGACAATTTGGACTGAATCACTGAATGGTCACTGTTACAGTGACAGCTACACCCCAGAGTGCCGTGGATCCACCCAGAGAAACACACTGATTTTTGGAACTGAATCACTGAATTGTCACAGTTACAGAGACAGCTACACCACAGAGTGCCGTGGCACCACACAGAGAAACACACTGACTATTGCAACTGAATCACTGAATGGTCACAGTTACAGAGACAGCTACACCCCAGACAACAGTGGAACATCCCAGAGAAACACACTGACAATTGGAACTGAATCACTGAATGGTCATAGTTACAGAGGCAGCTACATCCCAGGGTGCAGTGGAAGCACCCAGAGAAACACACTGACAATTGGAACAGAATCACTGAATGGTCTCAGTTACAGAGACAGCTACACCCCAGAGTGCAGTGCAACCACCCAGAGAAACACACTGACAATTGGAAATGAATCACTGAACGGTCACAGTTACAGAGGCTGCTCACAGCAGAGGGCACTGGAACCACACAGTGTAACGCAATGTCAATTGGAACTGAATCACTGAATGGTCACAGTTACAGAGACAGATACACCCCAGAGTGCAATGGAACCACCAAGAGAAACACACTGACAATTGGAAATGAATCACTGAATGGTCACAATTACAGAGGCAGCCACAGCCCAGAGTGCAGTGGAACCACCCAGAGAAAAACACTGACAATTGGGACTGAATCACTGAATGGTCACAGGTACAAAGCCAACTACACCCCAGAGTGCAGTGTAACCAACCAGAGAAGCACACTGACTATTAGAACTGAATCACTGAATGGTCACAGTTACAGAGACAGCTACACCCCAGGCTGCAGTGGAACCACCCAGAGAAACACACTGACAATTGGAACTGAATCACAGAATGGTCACAGTTACAGAGGCAGCTACACCCCAGAGTGCAGTGGAACCACCAAGAGAATCACACTGGCAATTGGAACTGAATAACTGAATGGTCAGACTTGCAGAGGCTGCTTCACCCCAGAGTACTGTGGAACCACCCAGAGAAACACACTGACAATTGGAACTGAATCACTGAATGGTCACAGTTACAGAGGCAGCTATACCCGAGAGTGCATTGTAACCTCCCAGAGAAACACACTGACAATTTGAACTGAATCACTGAATGGTCACAGTTACAGAGTCAGCTACACCGCAGAGTGCAGTGGAACCACCGGGAGATACACACTGACAATTGGAACTGAATCACTGAATGGTCACAGTTAAAGAGGCAGGTACACCCCAGAGTGCAGTTTAACCACCCAGAGAAACACACTGACAATTGGAACTGATTCACTGAATGGTCATAGTTAGAGAGGCTGCTACATCACAGAGTGCAGTGGAACCACCCAGAGAAACACACTGACAATTGGAACTGAATCACTGAATGGTCACAGTTACAGGGACAGCTACACCCCAGAGTGCAGTGGAACCACGTAGAGATACACACTGACAATTGGAACTGAATCACTGAATGGTCACAGCTACAGAGGCTGCTACACCCCAGAGGGCACTGGAACCACACAGACTAATGCAATGAGAATTGGAACTGAATCACTGAATGGTCACAGTTACAGAGGTAGCTACACCCCAGAGTGCAGTGGAACCACACAGTGTAACGCAATGTCAATTGGAACTGAATCACTGAATGGACACAGTTACAGAGGCAGCCACAGCCCAGAGTGCAGTGGAACCACCAAGAGAATCACACTGACAATTGGAACTGAATAACTGAATGGTCAGACTTACAGAGGCAGCTACACCCCCAGAGTACTGTGGAAACACGCAGAGAAACACACTGACAATTGGAACTGTATCACTGAATGGTCACAGTTACAGAGGCAGCTATACCCCAGAGTGCAGTGTAACCTCCCAGAGAAACACACTGATAATTTGAACTGAATCACTGAATGATCACAGTTACAGAGTCATTTACACCGCAGAGTGCAGTGGAACCACCTAGAGATACACACTGAAAATTGGAACTGAATCACTGAATGGTCACAGTTAGAGACATCTACAGACCAGACTGCAGTGGAACTACCCAGAGAAACACACTGACAATTGGAACTGAATCACTGAATGGTCTCAGTTACAGAGACAGCTACACGCCAGAGTGCAGTGGAACCCCCCAGAGAAACACACTGACAATTGGAACTGAATCACTTAATGGTCTCAGTTAAAGAGACAGCTACACCCCAGAGCGCAATGGAACCACCCAGAGAAACACACTGACAATTGGAAATGAATCACTGAACGGTCACAGGTACAAAGCCAACTACACCACAGAGTGCAGTGGAACCACCCAGAGAAGCACACTGACAATTTGGACTGAATCACTGAATGGTCACAGTTACAGAGGCAGCTATACCCCAGAGTGCAGTGTAACCAACCAGAGAAGCACACTGACAATTTGGACAGAATCACTGAATGGTCACTGTTACAGTGACAGCTACACCCCAGAGTGCCGTGGAACAACCCAGAGAAACACACTGACAATTGGAACTAAATCACTGAATGGTCACAGTTACAGAGACAGCTACACCCCAGACTACAGGGGAACCACCCAGAGAAACACACTGACAATTGGAACTGAATCACTGAATGGTCATAGTTAGAGAGGCTGCTACATCACAGAGTGCAGTGGAACCACCCAGAGAAACACACTGACAATTGGAACTGAATCACTGAATGGTCACAGTTACAGGGACAGCTACACCCCAGAGTGCAGTGGAACCACCCAGTGAAACACACTGACAATTGGAACTGAATCACTGAATGGTCTCAGTTACAGAGACAGCTACACCCCAGAGTGCAATGGAACCACCCAGAGAAACACACTGACAATTGGAAATGAATCACTGAACGGTCACAGTTACAGAGGCTGCTCACCCCAGAGGGCACTGGAACCACACAGTGTAACGCAATGTCAATTGGAACTGAATTACTGAATGGACACAGTTACAGAGGCTGCCACAGCCCAGAGTGCAGTGGAACCACCCAGAGAAACACACTGATAATTGGAACTGAATCACTGAATGGTCGCAGGTACAAATCCAACTACACCCCAGAGTGCAGTGTCACCAACCAGAGAAGCACACTGACAATTGGAACTGAATCACTGAATGGTCACAGTTACAGAGGCAGGTACATCCCAGAGTGCAGTGTAACCACCCAGAGAAACACACTGACAATTGGAACTGATTCACTGAATGGTCATATTTACAGAGGCTGCTACATCCCAGAATGCAGTGGAACCACCCAGAGAAACACACTGACAATTGGAACTGAATCACTGAATGGTCACAGTTACAAAGGCAGCTACATCCCAGAGTGCAGTGGAACAACCCAGAGAAACACACTGCCAATTGGAACTGAATCACTGAATGGTCATATTTACAGAGGCAGCTACACCCCAGAATGCAGTGGAACCACCCACAGAAACTTACTGACAATTGGAACTAAATCATTGAATGGTCACAGATAGAGACAGCTATACCCCAGAGTGCAGTGGAACCACCCAGAGAAACACACTGACAATTGGAAATGAATCACTGAATGGTATCAGTTACACAGACAGCTATACCCCAGAGTGCAGTAAACCCACCCAGAGAAACACACTGACAATTGAAACTGAATCACTGAATGGTCTCAGTTACAGAGACAGCTACACCCCAGAGTACAGTGGAATCACACAGAGAAACACACTGACAATTGGAAATGAATCACTGAACGGTCACAGTTACAGAGGATGCTCACCCCAGAGGGCACTGGAACCACACAGTGTAACGCAATGTCAATTGGAACTGAATCACTGAATGGTCACAGTTACAGAGGCAGCCACAGCCCAGAGTGCAGTGGAACCACCCAGAGAAACACACTGACAATTGGAAGTGAATCACTGAATGGTCACAGGTACAAAACCAACTATACCCCAGAGTGCAGTGTAACCAACCAGAGAAGCACACTGACTATTGGAACTGAATCACTGAATGGTCACAGTTACAGTGACAGCTACACCCCAGAGTGCCGTGGAACCACCCAGAGAAACACACTGATTTTTGATACTGAATCACTGAATTGTCACAGTTACAGAGACAGCTACACCACAGAGTGCCGTGGAACCACCCAAAGAAACACACTGTCTATTGGAACTGAATCACTGAATGGTCACAGTTACAGAGGCAGGTACACCCCAGAGTGTAGTGTAACCACCCAGAGATACACACTGACAATTGGAACTGAAACACTGAATAGTCTCAGTTACAGAGACAGCTACACCCCAGAGTGCAATGGAACCACCCAGAGAAACACAGTGACAATTGGAACTGAATCACTGAATGCTCACAGTTACAGGAACAGCTACACCCCAGAGTGCAGCGGAACCACACAGAGAAACACACTGACAATTGGAAATGAATCCCTGAACGGTCACAGGTACAAAGCCAACTACACCCCAGAGTGCAGTGTAACCAACCAGAGAAGCACACTGACAATTTGGACTGAATCACTGAATGGTCACTGTTACAGTGACAGCTACACCCCAGAGTGCCGTGGATCCACCCAGAGAAACACACTGATTTTTGGAACTGAATCACTGAATTGTCACAGTTACAGAGACAGCTACACCACAGAGTGCCGTGGCACCACACAGAGAAACACACTGACTATTGCAACTGAATCACTGAATGGTCACAGTTACAGAGACAGCTACACCCCAGACAACAGTGGAACATCCCAGAGAAACACACTGACAATTGGAACTGAATCACTGAATGGTCATAGTTACAGAGGCAGCTACATCCCAGGGTGCAGTGGAAGCACCCAGAGAAACACACTGACAATTGGAACAGAATCACTGAATGGTCTCAGTTACAGAGACAGCTACACCCCAGAGTGCAGTGCAACCACCCAGAGAAACACACTGACAATTGGAAATGAATCACTGAACGGTCACAGTTACAGAGGCTGCTCACAGCAGAGGGCACTGGAACCACACAGTGTAACGCAATGTCAATTGGAACTGAATCACTGAATGGTCACAGTTACAGAGACAGATACACCCCAGAGTGCAGTGGAACCACGTAGAGATACACACTGACAATTGGAACTGAATCACTGAATGGTCACAGCTACAGAGGCTGCTACACCCCAGAGGGCACTGGAACCACACAGACTAATGCAATGAGAATTGGAACTGAATCACTGAATGGTCACAGTTACAGAGGTAGCTACACCCCAGAGTGCAGTGGAACCACACAGTGTAACGCAATGTCAATTGGAACTGAATCACTGAATGGACACAGTTACAGAGGCAGCCACAGCCCAGAGTGCAGTGGAACCACCAAGAGAATCACACTGACAATTGGAACTGAATAACTGAATGGTCAGACTTACAGAGGCAGCTACACCCCCAGAGTACTGTGGAAACACGCAGAGAAACACACTGACAATTGGAACTGTATCACTGAATGGTCACAGTTACAGAGGCAGCTATACCCCAGAGTGCAGTGTAACCTCCCAGAGAAACACACTGATAATTTGAACTGAATCACTGAATGATCACAGTTACAGAGTCATTTACACCGCAGAGTGCAGTGGAACCACCTAGAGATACACACTGAAAATTGGAACTGAATCACTGAATGGTCACAGTTAGAGACATCTACAGACCAGACTGCAGTGGAACTACCCAGAGAAACACACTGACAATTGGAACTGAATCACTGAATGGTCTCAGTTACAGAGACAGCTACACGCCAGAGTGCAGTGGAACCCCCCAGAGAAACACACTGACAATTGGAACTGAATCACTTAATGGTCTCAGTTAAAGAGACAGCTACACCCCAGAGCGCAATGGAACCACCCAGAGAAACACACTGACAATTGGAAATGAATCACTGAACGGTCACAGGTACAAAGCCAACTACACCACAGAGTGCAGTGGAACCACCCAGAGAAGCACACTGACAATTTGGACTGAATCACTGAATGGTCACAGTTACAGAGGCAGCTATACCCCAGAGTGCAGTGTAACCAACCAGAGAAGCACACTGACAATTTGGACAGAATCACTGAATGGTCACTGTTACAGTGACAGCTACACCCCAGAGTGCCGTGGAACAACCCAGAGAAACACACTGACAATTGGAACTAAATCACTGAATGGTCACAGTTACAGAGACAGCTACACCCCAGACTACAGGGGAACCACCCAGAGAAACACACTGACAATTGGAACTGAATCACTGAATGGTCTCAGTTACAGAGATAGCTACACCACAGAGTGCAGTGTAACCACCCAGAGAAACACACTGACAATTGGAACTGATTCACTGAATGGTCATAGTTAGAGAGGCTGCTACATCACAGAGTGCAGTGGAACCACCCAGAGAAACACACTGACAATTGGAACTGAATCACTGAATGGTCACAGTTACAGGGACAGCTACACCCCAGAGTGCAGTGGAACCACCCAGTGAAACACACTGACAATTGTAACTGAATGACTGAATGGTCACAGTTACAGAGGCTGCTACACCCCAGAGGGCACTGGAACCACACAGACTAATGCAATGAGAATTGGAACTGAATCACTGAATGGTCACAGTTACAGGGACAGCTACACCCCAGAGTGCAGTGGAACCACCCAGTGAAACACACTGACAATTGGAAATGAATCACTGAACGGTCACAGGTACAAAGCCAACTACACCCCAGAGTGCAGTGGAACCACCGAGTGAAGCACACTGACAATTTGGACTGAATCACTGAATGGTCACAGTTACAGAGGCAGCTATACCCCAGAGTGCAGTGTAACCAACCAGAGAAGCACACTGACAATTTGGACTGAATCACTGAATGATCACTGTTACAGTGACAGCTACACCCCAGAGTGCCGTGGAACAACCCAGAGAAACACACTGACAATTGGATCTAAATCACTGAATGGTCACAGTTACAGAGACAGCTACACCCCAGACTACAGGGGAACCACCCAGAGAAACACACTGACAATTGGAACTGAATCACTGAATGGTCTCAGTTACAGAGACAGCTACACCCCAGAGTGCAGTGCAACCACCCAGAGAAACACACTGACAATTGGAACTGAATCACTGAATGGTCACAGTTACAGAGGCAGGTACACCCCAGAGTGCAGTGTTACCACCCAGAGAAACACACTGACAATTGGAACTGATTCACTGAATGGTCATAGTTAGAGAGGCTGCTACATCACAGAGTGCAGTGGAACCACCCAGAGAAACACACTGACAATTGGAACTGAATCACTGAATGGTCACAGTTACAGGGACAGCTACACCCCAGAGTGCAGTGGAACCACCCAGTGAAACACACTGACAATTGTAACTGAATCACTGAATGGTCACAGTTACAGAGGCTGCTACACCCCAGAGGGCACTGGAACCACACAGACTAATGCAATGAGAATTGGAACTGAATCACTGAATGGTCACAGTTACAGGGACGCTACACCCCAGAGTGCAGTGGAACCACCCAGTGAAACACACTGACAACTGTAACGGAATCAATGAATGGTCACAGTTACAGAGACAGCTACAACCCAGAGTGCAGTGGAAACACCTAGAGATACACACTGACAATTGGAACTGAATCACTGAATGGTCACAGTTACAGAGGCAGGTAAACCCCAGAGTGCAGTGTAACCACCCAGAGATACACACTGACAATTGGAACTGATTCACTGAATGGTCATAGTTAGAGAGGCTGCTACATCCCAGAGTGCAGTGGAACCACCCAGAGAAACACACTGACAATTGGAACTGAATCACTGAATGGTCACAGTTAGAGACAGCTACACACCAGACTGCAGTGGAACCACCCAGAGAAACACACTGACAATTGGAAATGAATCACTGAATGGTCACAGTTACAGAGACAGCTACACCTCAGACAACAGTGGAACCACCCAGAGAAACACACTGACAATTGGAACTGAATCACTGAATGGTCTCAGTTACAGAGATAGCTACGCCCCAGAGAGCAGTGCAACCACCCAGAGAAACACACTGACAATTGGAACTGAATCACTGAATGGTCACAGTTACAGAGGCAGGTACACCCCAGAGTGCAGTGTAACCACCCAGAGAAACACACTGACAATTGGAACTGATTCACTGAATGGTCATAGTTAGAGAGGCTGCTACATCACAGAGTGCAGTGGAACCACCCAGAGAAACACTCTGACAATTGGAACTGAATCACTGAATGGTCTCAGTTACAGACACAGCTACAACCCAGAGTGCAATGGAACCACCCAGAGAAACACACTGACAATTGGAACTGAATCACTGAATGGTTACAGGTACAGGGGCTGCTCACCCCAGAGGGCACTGGAACCACACAGTGTAACGCAATGTCAATTGGAACTGAATCACTGAATGGACACAGTTACAGAGGCAGCCACAGCCCAGAGTGCAGTGGAACCACCCAGAGAAACACACTGACAATTGGAAGTGAATCACTGAATGGTCACAGGTACAAAACCAACTATACCCCAGAGTGCAGTGTAACCAACCAGAGAAGCACACTGACTATTGGAACTGAATCACTGAATGGTCACAGTTACAGTGACAGCTACACCCCAGAGTGCCGTGGAACCACCCAGAGAAACACACTGATTTTTGATACTGAATCACTGAATTGTCACAGTTACAGAGACAGCTACACCACAGAGTGCCGTGGAACCACCCAAAGAAACACACTGTCTATTGGAACTGAATCACTGAATGGTCACAGTTACAGAGGCAGGTACACCCCAGAGTGTAGTGTAACCACCCAGAGATACACACTGACAATTGGAACTGAAACACTGAATAGTCTCAGTTACAGAGACAGCTACACCCCAGAGTGCAATGGAACCACCCAGAGAAACACAGTGACAATTGGAACTGAATCACTGAATGCTCACAGTTACAGGAACAGCTACACCCCAGAGTGCAGCGGAACCACACAGAGAAACACACTGACAATTGGAAATGAATCCCTGAACGGTCACAGGTACAAAGCCAACGACACCCCAGACTGCAGTGTAACCAACCAGAGAAGCACACTGACAATTTGGACTGAATCACTGAATGGTCACTGTTACAGTGACAGCTACACCCCAGAGTGCCGTGGATCCACCCAGAGAAACACACTGATTTTCGGAACTGAATCACTGAATTGTCACAGTTACAGAGACAGCTACACCACAGAGTGCCGTGGCACCACACAGAGAAACACACTGACTATTGCAACTGAATCACTGAATGGTCACAGTTACAGAGACAGCTACACCCCAGACAACAGTGGAACATCCCAGAGAAACACACTGACAATTGGAACTGAATCACTGAATGGTCATAGTTACAGAGGCAGCTACATCCCAGGGTGCAGTGGAAGCACCCAGAGAAACACACTGACAATTGGAACTGAATCACTGAATGGTCTCAGTTACAGAGACAGCTACACCCCAGAGTGCAGTGCAACCACCCAGAGAAACACACTGACAATTGGAAATGAATCACTGAACGGTCACAGTTACAGAGGCTGCTCACAGCAGAGGGCACTGGAACCACACAGTGTAACGCAATGTCAATTGGAACTGAATCACTGAATGGTCACAGTTACAGAGACAGATACACCCCAGAGTGCAGTGGAACCACCTAGAGATACACACTGACAATTGGAACTGAATCACTGAATGGTCACAGCTACAGAGGCTGCTACACCCCAGAGGGCACTGGAACCACACAGACTAATGCAATGAGAATTGGAACTGAATCACTGAATGGTCACAGTTACAGGGACAGCTACACCCCAGAGTGCAGTGGAACCACCCAGTGAAACACACTGACAATTGTAACGGAATCAATGAATGGTCACAGTTACAGAGACAGCTACAACCCAGAGTGCAGTGGAAACACCTAGAGATACACACTGACAATTGGAACTGAATCACTGAATGGTCACAGTTACAGAGGCAGGTACACCCCAGAGTGCAGTGTAACCACCCAGAGATACACACTGACAATTGGAACTGATTCACTGAATGGTCATAGTTAGAGAGGCTGCTACTTCCCAGAGTGCAGTAATACCACCCAGAGAAACACACTGACAATTGGTACTGAATCACTGAATGGTCACAGTTACAGAGACAGCTACATCCCAGACTGCAGTGGAACCACCCAGAGAAACACACTGACAATTGGAACTGAATCACTGAATGGTCACAGTTAGAGACAGCTACACCCCAGAGTGCAATGGAACCACCCAGAGAAACACACTGACAATTGGAAATGAATCACTGAATGGTCACAATTACAGAGGCAGCCACAGCCCAGAGTGCAGTGGAACCACCCAGAGAAAAACACTGACAATTGGGACTGAATCACTGAATGGTCACAGGTACAAAGCCAACTACACCCCAGAGTGCAGTGTAACCAACCAGAGAAGCACACTGACTATTAGAACTGAATCACTGAATGGTCACAGTTACAGAGACAGCTACACCCCAGGCTGCAGTGGAACCACCCAGAGAAACACACTGACAATTGGAACTGAATCACAGAATGGTCACAGTTACAGAGGCAGCTACACCCCGGAGTGCAGTGGAACCACCAAGAGAATCACACTGGCAATTGGAACTGAATAACTGAATGGTCAGACTTGCAGAGGCAGCTTCACCCCAGAGTACTGTGGAACCACCCAGAGAAACACACTGACAATTGGAACTGAATCACTGAATGGTCACAGTTACAGAGGCAGCTATACCCGAGAGTGCATTGTAACCTCCCAGAGAAACACACTGACAATTTGAACTGAATCACTGAATGGTCACAGTTACAGAGTCAGCTACACCGCAGAGTGCAGTGGAACCACCGAGAGATACACACTGACAATTGGAACTGAATCACTGAATGGTCACAGTTAAAGAGGCAGGTACACCCCAGAGTGCAGTTTAACCACCCAGAGAAACACACTGACAATTGGAACTGAATCACTGAATGGTCTCAGTTACAGAGACAGCTACACCCCAGAGTGCAGTGTAACCAACCAGAGAACACACTGACAATTGGGACTGAATCACTGAATGGTCACTGTTACAGCGACAGCTACACCCCAAAGTGCCGTGGAACCACCCAGAGAAACACACTGATTTTTGGAACTGAATCACTGAATGGTCACAGTTACAGAGGTAGGTACACCCCAGAGTGCAGTGTAATCACCCAGAGAAACACACTGACAATTGGAACTGATTCACTGAATGGTCATAGTTAGAGAGGCTGCTACATCACAGAGTGCAGTGGAACCACCCAGAGAAACACACTGACAATTGGAACTGAATCACTGAAAGGTCACAGTTACAGGGACAGCTACACCCCAGAGTGCAGTGGAACCACCCAGTGAAACACACTGACAAGTGTAACTGAATCACTGAATGGTCACAGTTACAGAGGCTGCTACACCCCAGAGGGCACTGGAACCACACAGACTAATGCAATGAGAATTGGAACTGAATCACTGAATGGTCACAGTTACAGGGACAGCTACACCCCAGAGTGCAGTGGAACCACCCAGTGAAACACACTGACAATTGTAACGGAATCAATGAATGGTCACAGTTACAGAGACAGCTACAACCCAGACTGCAGTGGAAACACCTAGAGATACACACTGACAATTGTTACTGAATCACTGAATGGTCACAGTTACAGAGGCAGGTACACCACAGAGTGCAGTGGAACCACCCAGAGAAACACACTGACAATTGGAACTGAATCACTGAATGGTCACAGTTAGAGACAGCTACACATCAGACTGCAGTGGAACCACCCAGAGAAACACACTGACAATTGGAACTGAATCACTGAATGGTCTCAGTTACAGAGACAGCTACACCCCAGAGTGCAATGGAACCACCCAGAGAAACACACTGACAATTGGAAATGAATCACTGAACGGTCACAGTTACAGAGGCTGCTCACCCCAGAGGGCACTGGAACCACACAGTGTAACGCAATGTCAATTGGAACTGAATTACTGAATGGACACAGTTACAGAGGCTGCCACAGCCCAGAGTGCAGTGGAACCACCCAGAGAAACACACTGATAATTGGAACTGAATCACTGAATGGTCGCAGGTACAAATCCAACTACACCCCAGAGTGCAGTGTCACCAACCAGAGAAGCACACTGACTATTGGAACTGAATCACTGAATGGTCACAGTTACAGAGACAGCTACACACCAGGCTGCAGTGTAACCACCCAGAGAAACACACTGACAATTGGAACTGAATCACAGAATGGTCACAGTTACAGAGGCAGCTACACCCCAGAGTGCAGTGGAACCACCAGGAGAATCACACTGACAATTGGAACTGAATAACTGAATGGTCAGAGTTACAGAGGCAGCTACACCCCAGAGTACTGTGGAACCACCCAGAGAAACACACTGACAAGAGGAACTGAATCACTGAATGGTCAGAGTTACAGAGGCAGCTATACCCCAGAGTGCAGTGTAACCTCCCAGAGAAACACACTGACAATTTGAACTGAATCACTGAATGGTCACAGTTACAGAGTCAGCTACACGCCAGAGTGCAGTGGAACCACCTAGAGATACACACTGACAATTGGAACTGAATCACTGAATGGTCACAGTTACAGAGGCAGGTACATCCCAGAGTGCAGTGTAACCACCCAGAGAAACACACTGACAATTGGAACTGATTCACTGAATGGTCATATTTACAGAGGCTGCTACATCCCAGAATGCAGTTGAACCACCCAGAGAAACACACTGACAATTGGAACTGAATCACTGAATGTTCACAGTTACAAAGGCAGCTACATCCCAGAGTGCAGTGGAACAACCCAGAGAAACACACTGCCAATTGGAACTGAATCACTGAATGGTCATATTTTCAGAGGCAGCTACACCCCAGAATGCAGTGGAACCACCCACAGAAACTTACTGACAATTGGAACTAAATCATTGAATGGTCACAGATAGAGACAGCTATACCCCAGAGTGCAGTGGAACCACCCAGAGAAACACACTGACAATTGGAAATGAATCACTGAATGGTATCAGTTACACAGACAGCTATACCCCAGAGTGCAGTAAACCCACCCAGAGAAACACACTGACAATTGAAACTGAATCACTGAATGGTCTCAGTTACAGAGACAGCTACACCCCAGAGTACAGTGGAATCACACAGAGAAACACACTGACAATTGGAAATGAATCACTGAACGGTCACAGTTACAGAGGCTGCTCACCCCAGAGGGCACTGGAATCACACAGAGTAACGCAATGACTATTGGAACTGAATCACTGAATGGACACAGTTACAGAGGCAGCCACAGCCCAGAGTGCAGTGGAACCACCCAGAGAAACACACTGACAATTGGAACTGAATCACTGAATGGTCACAGGTACAAAGCCAACTACACCCCAGAGTGCAGTGAAACCAACCAGAGAAGCACACTGACAATTTGGACTGAATCACTGAATGGTCACTGTTACAGTGACAGCTACACCCCAGAGTGCCGTGGAACCACCAAGAGAAACACACTGATTTTTGGAACAGAATCACTGAATGGTCACAGTTACAGAGACAGCTACACCCCAGACGTCAGTGGAACCACCCAGAGAAACACACTGACAATTGGAACTGAATCACTGAATGGTCACAGTTACAGAGGCAGCTACACCCCACAGGGCACTGGAACCACACAGACTAATGCAATGAGAATTGGAACTGAGTCACTGAATGGTCACAGTTACAGGGACAGCTACACCCCAGAGTGCAGTGGAACCACCCAGTGAAACACACTGACAATTGTAACGGAATCAATGGTCACAGTTACAGCGACAGCTACAACCCCGAGTGCAGTGGAAACACCTAGAGATACACACTGACAATTGGAACTGAATCACTGAATGGTCACAGTTACAGAGGAAGGTACACCCCAGAGTGTAGTGTAACCACCCAGAGATACACACTGACAATTGGAACTGAAACACTGAATTGTCTCAGTTACAGAGACAGCTACACCCCAGAGTGCAATGGAACCACCCAGAGAAACACACTGACAATTGGAACTGAATCACTGAATGCTCACAGTTACAGGAACAGCTACACCACAGAGTGCAGCGGAACCACCCAGAGAAACACACTGACAATTGGAAATGAATCACTGAACGGTCACAGGTACAAAGCCAACTACACCCCAGAGTGCAGTGTAACCAACCAGAGAAGCACACTGACAATTTGGACTGAATCACTGAATGGTCACTGTTACAGTGACAGCTATACCCCAGAGTGCCGTGGAACCACCCAGAGAAACACACTGATTTTTGGAACTGAATCACTGAATTGTCACAGTTACAGAGACAGCTACACCACAGAGTGCCGTGGCACCACCCAGAGAAACACACTGACTATTGCAACTGAATCACTGAATGATCACAGTTACAGAGACAGCTACACCCCAGACAACAGTGGAACATCCCAGAGAAACACACTGACAATTGGAACTGAATCACTGAATGGTCTCAGTTACAGAGACAGCTACATCCCAGAGTGCAGTGCAACCACCCAGAGAAACACACTGACTATTGGAAATGAATCACTGCACGGTCACAGTTACAGAGGCTGCTCACACCAGAGGGCACTGGAACCACACAGTGTAACGCAATGTCAATTAGAACTGAATCACTGAATGGTCACAGTTACAGAGACAGATACACCCCAGAGTGCAGTGGAACCACCTAGAGATACACACTGACAATTGGAACTGAATCACTGAATGGTCACAGTTACAGAGGCTGCTACACCCCAGAGGGCACTGGAACCACACAGACTAATGGAATGAGAATTGGAACTGAATCACTGAATGGTCACAGTTACAGGGACAGCTACACCCCAGAGTGCAGTGGAACCACCCAGTGAAACACACTGACAATTGTAACGGAATCAATGAATGGTCACAGTTACAGAGACAGCTACAACCCAGAGTGCAGTGGAAACACCTAGAGATACACACTGACAATTGGAACTGAATCACTGAATGGTCATAGTTAGAGAGGCTGCTACATACCAGAGTGCAGTGGAACCACCCAGTGAAACACACTGACAATTGGTACTGAATCACTGAATGGTCACAGTTACAGAGACAGCTACACCCCAGACTGCAGTGGAACCACCCAGAGAAACACACTGACAATTGGAACTGAATCACTGAATGGTCACAGTTAGAGACAGCTACACCCGAGAGTGCAATGGAACCACCCAGAGAAACACACTGACAATTGGAAATGAATCACTGAATGATCACAGTTACAGAGGCAGCCACAGCCCAGAGTGCAGTGGAACCAACCAGTGTAAAACACTGACAATTGGAACTGAATCACTGAACGGTCACAGGTACAAAGCAAACTACACCCCAGAGTGCAGTGTAACCAACCAGCGAAGCACACTGACTATTGGAACTCAATCACTGAATGGTCACAGTTACAGAGACAGCTACACCCCAGGCTGCAGTGGAACCACCCAGAGAAACACACTGACAATTGGAACTGAATCACAGAATGGTCACAGTTACAGAGGCAGCTACACCCCAGAGTGCAGTGGAACCACCAAGAGAATCACACTGACAATTGGAACTGAATAACTGAATGGTCAGACTTACAGAGGCAGCTACACCCCAGAGTACTGTGGAACCACCCAGAGAAACACACTGACAATTGGAACTGAATCACTGAATGGTCACAGTTACAGAGGCAGCAATACCCCAGAGTGCATTGTAACCTCCCAGAGAAACACACTGACAATTTGAACTGAATCACTGAATGGTCACAGTTACCGAGTCAGCTACACCGCAGAGTGCAGTGGAACCACCGAGAGATACACACTGACAATTGGAACTGAATCACTGAATGGTCACAGTTACAGACGCAGGTACACCCCAGAGTGCAGTGTAACCACCCAGAGAAACACACTGACAATTGGAACTGAATCACTCAATGGTCATATTTACAGAGGCAGCTACACCCCAGAGTGCAGTGTAACCAACCAGAGAACACACTGACAATTTGGACTGAATCACTGAATGGTCACTGTTACAGCGACAGCTACACCCCAAAGGGCCGTTGAACCACCCAGAGAAACACACTGATTTTTGGAACTGAATCACTGAATTGTCACAGTTACAGAGACAGCTTCACCACAGAGTGTCGTGGCACCACCCAGAGAAACACATTGACTATTGGAACTGAATCACTGAATGGTCACAGTTCCAGAGACAGCTACACCCCAGACTGCAGTGCAACCACCCAGAGAAACACACTGACAATTGGAAATGAATCACTGAACGGTCACAGTTACAGAGGCTGCTCACTCCAGAGGGCACTGGAACCACACAGTGTAACGCAATGTCAATTTGAACTGAATCACTGAATAGTCACAGTTACAGAGACAGCTACAACCCAGAGTGCAGTGGAACCACCGAGAGATACACACTGACAATTGGAACTGAATCACTGAATGGTCACAGTTACAGAGGCAGCTACACCACAGAGTGCCGTGGCACCACCCAGAGAAACACATTGACTATTGGAACTGATTCACTGAATGGTCATAGTTAGAGAGGATGCTACATCACAGAATGCTGTGGAACCACCCAGAGAAACACACTGACAATTGGAACTGAATCACTGAATGGTCACAGTTACAGGGACAGCTACACCCCAGAGTGCAGTGGAACCACCCAGTGAAACACACTGACAAGTGTAACTGAATCACTGAATGGTCACTGTTACAGAGGCTGCTACACCCCAGAGGGCACTGGAACCACACAGACTAATGCAATGAGAATTGGAACTGAATCACTGAATGGTCACAGTTACAGGGACAGCTACACCCCAGAGTGCAGTGGAACCACCCAGTGAAACACACTGACAATTGTAACGGAATCAATGAATGGTCACAGTTACAGAGACAGCTACAACACAGACTGCAGTGGAAACACCTAGAGATACACACTGACAATTGGAACTGAATCACTGAATGGTCACAGTTACAGAGGCAGGTACACCACAGAGTGCACTGGAACCACCCAGAGATACACACTGACAATTGGAACTGATTCACTGAATGGTCACAGGTACAAAGCCAACTACACCCCAGAGTGCAGTGTAACCAACCAGAGAAGCACACTGACTATTGGAACTGAATCACTGAATGGTCACAGTTACAGAGACAGCTACACCCCAGAGTGCAGTGAAACCACCCAGAGAAACACACTGACAATTGGAACTGAATCACTGAATGGTCACAGTTACAGAGGCCGCTACACCACAGACTGCAGTGGAACCACCCAGAGAAACACACTGACAATTGGAACTGAATCACTGAATGGTCACAGTTAGAGACAGCTACACCCCAGACTGCAGTGGAACCACCCAGAGAAACACATTGACTATTGGAACTGAATCACTGAATGGTCACAGTTACAGAGACAGCTACACCCCAGAGTGCAGTGCAACCACCCAGAGAAACATACTGACCATTGGAAATGAATCACTGAACGGTCACAGTTACAGAGGCTGCTCACCCCTGAGGGCACTGGAACCACACAGTGTAACGCAATGTCAATTGGAACTGAATCACTGAATAGTCACAGTTACAGAGACAGCTACACCCCAGAGTGCAGTGGAACCACCTAGAGATACACACTGACAATTGGAACTGAATCATTGAATGGTCACAGTTACAGAGACAGCTACACCCCAGACTGCAGTGGAACCACCCAGAGAAACACACTGACAATTGGAACTGAATCACAAAATGGTCACAGTTACAGAGGCAGCTACACCCCAGAGTGCACTGGAACCACACAGAGAAACACACTGACAATTGGAACTGAATCACTGAATGGTCAGAGTTACAGAGGCAGTAATACTCCAGAGTGCAGTGTAACCTCCCAGAGAAACACACTGACAATTTGAACTGAATCACTGAATGGTCACAGTTACGGAGTCAGCTACACCCCAGAGTGCAGTGGAACCACCTAGAGATACACACTGACAATTGGAACTGAATCACTGAATGGTCACAGTTACAGAGGCAGGTAAACCCGAGAGTGCAGTGTAACCACCCAGAGAAACACACTGACAATTGGAACTGATTCTCTGAATGGTCATATTTACAGAGGCAGCTACATCCCAGAATTCAGTGGAACCACCCACAGAAACTTACTGACAATTGGAACTAAATCATTGAATGGTCACAGATAGAGACAGCTACAACCCAGAGTGCAGTGGAACCATATAGAGAAACACACTGACACTTGGAACTGAATCACTGAATGGTATCAGTTACACAGACAGCTACACCCCAGAGTGCAGTGAACCTACCCAGAGAAACACACTGACAATTGAAACTGACTCACTGAATGGCCTCAGTTACAGTGACAGCTACACCCCAGAGTGCAGTGGAATCACCCAGAGAAACACACTGACAATTGGAAATGAATCACTGAACGGTCACAGTTACAGAGGCTGCTCACCCCAGAGGGCACTGGAACCACACAGTGTAACGCAATGTCAATTGGAACTGAATCACTGAATGGACACAGTTACAGAGGCAGCCACAGCCCAGAGTACAGTGGAACCACCCAGAGAAACACACTGACAATTGGGAATGAATCACTGAATGGTCACAGATACAAAGCCAACTACACCCCAGAGTGCAGTGTAACCAACCAGAGAAACACACTGGCAATTTGGACTGAATCACTGAATGGTCACTGTTACAGTGACAGCTACACCCCAGTGTGCCGTGGAACCACCCAGAGAAACACACTGATGTTTGGAACTGAATCACTGAATTGTCACAGTTACAGAGACAGCTACACCACAGTGTGCCGTGGAACCACCCAGAGAAACACACTGACCATTGGAACTGAATCACTGAATGGTCACAGTTACAGAGACAGCTACACCCCAGACAACAGTGGAACCACCCAGAGAAACACACTGACAATTGGAACTGAATCACTGAATGGTCACAGTTACAGGGACAGCTACACCCCAGAGCGCAGTGGAACCACCCAGTGAAACACAGTGACAATTGTAACTGAATCACTGAATGGTCACAGTTACAGAGGCTGCTACACCCCAGAGGGCACTGGAACCACACAGACTAATGCAATGAGAATTTGAACTGAATGACTGAATGGTATCAGTTACACAGACAGCTACACCACAGAGTGCCGTGGAACCACCCAGAGAAACACACTGACTATTGGAACTGAATCACTGAATGGTCTCAGTTACAGAGACAGCTACACCCCAGAGTGCAGTGGAACCACCCAGAGAAACACACTGACAATTGTAACTGAATCACTGAATGGTCAGAGTTACAGAGGCAGCTACACCCCAGAGTGCAGTGGACAACTCATAGAAACACACTGACAATTGGAACTGAATCACTGAATGGTCACAATTACAGAGGCTGCTACACCCCAGAGGGCACTGGAACCACACAGAGTAACGCAATGTCAATTGGAACAGAATCACTGAATGGACACAGTTACAGAGGCAGCCACACCCCAGAGTGCAGTGGAACAACCCCGAGAAAAACACTGACAATTTGAACTGAATCACTGAATGGTCACAGTAACAGAGTCAGCTACACCCCAGAGTGCAGAGGAACCACCCAGAGAAAAACATTGACAATTGGAACTGAATCACTGAATGGTCACAGTTACAGAGGCAGCTACATATCAGATTGCAGTGGAAGCACCCTGAGAAACACACTGACATTTGGAACTAAACACTGAATGGTCACAGTTACAGAGTCAGCTCCACCCCAGAGTGCAGTGGAACCACCTAGAGATACACACTGACAATTGGAACTGAATCAGTGAATAGTCTCAGTTAGAAAGGTAGCTACATCCCAGAGTGCAGTGGAACCACCCAGAGAAACACACTGACAATTTGAACTGAATCACTGAATGGTCACAGTTACAGAGTCAGCTACACCCCAGAGTGCAGTGGAACCACCTAGAGATACACACTGACAATTGGAACTGAATCACTGAATGGTCACAGTTACAGAGTCAGCTACACCCCAGAGTGCAGTGGAACCACCCAGAGAAACACACTGACAATTGGAACTGAATCACTGAATGGTCAGAGTTACAGAGTCAGCTACACCCCAGAGTGCAGTGGAACCACCCAGAGAAACACACTGACAACTGGAACTGAATCATTAATGGTCACAGTTAGTGACAGCTATGCCCCAGAGTGCAGTGGATCCACCCACATAAACATACTGACAATTGGAACTGAATCTCTGAATGGTCACTGTTAGATACAGCTGCAACCCAGAGTGCAGTGGAACCACCCACAGGAACTCACTGAGAATTGGAACTGAATCACTGAATGGTCACAGTTACAGAGGCAGCCACACCCCAGAGTACAGTGAACCCACCCAGAGAAACACATTGACAATTGGAACTGAATCACTGAATGGTCACAGTTACAGAGACAGCTACACCCCAGAGTGCAGTGGAACCACCCAGAGAAACACACTGACAATTGGTACTGAATCACTGAATGGTCACAGTTACAGAGACAGCTACACCCCAGTGTGCAGTATATCCACCCAGAGGAACACACTAACAATTGGAACTGAATGGTCACAGTTACAGAGACAGCTACACCCCAGAGTGCAGTGGAACCACCCAGAGAAACACACTGACAATTGGAACTGAATCACTGAATGGCCACAGTAACAGAGACAGCTAAACCCCAGAGTACAGTTGGACCACCGAGAGAACACACCGACAATTGGAACTGAATCACTGAATGGTCACAGTTACCGAGGCAGCTACACCCCAGAGTGCAATGGAACCACCGAGAGAAACACACTGACAATTGGAACTGAATCACTGAGTGGTCTGAGTTACAGTGACAGCTACACCCCAGAGTGCAGTGAACCCACCCAGAGAAACACACTGACAATATGATCTGAATCACTGAATGGTCACAGTTACAGAGACAGCTACACCCCAGAGTGCAGTGCAGCCACCCAGAGAAAGACACTGACAATTAGAACTGAATCACTGAATGGTCAGTTACAGAGACAGCTACACCCCAGAGTGCAGTGGAACCACCCAGAGAAACACACTGACAATTCGAACTGAATCACAGAATGGTCAGAGTTACAGAGGCAGCTACACCCCATAGTGCAGTAGAACCACCCTGAGGAACACACTGACAATTGGAGCTGAATCACTGAATGGTCACAGTTACAGAGACACCTACACCCCAGAGTGCAGTGGAACCACCCAGTGAAACACACTGACAATTGGAACTGAATCACTGAATGGTCACAGTTACAGAGACAGCTACACCCCAGAGTGCGATGGAACCACCCAGAGAAACACACTGACAATTGGAACTGAATTACTGAATTGTCACAGTTACAGAGGCAACTACTCACCAGAGTGCAGTGGACCCACCCAGAGAAACACACTGACAATTGGAACTGAATCACTGAATGGTCACATTTACAGAGACAGCTACACCCCAGGGTGCAGTGGACCAACCCAGAGAAACACACTGACAATTGGAACTGAATTACTGAATGGTCTCAGTTACAATGACAGCTACACCCCAGAGTGCAGTGAACCCACCCAGAGAAACACTCTGACAATATGATCTGAATCACTGAATGGTCACAGTTAGAGACAGCTACACCCCAGAGTGCTGTGGAACCACCCGGAGAAACGCACTGACTATTGGAACTGAATCACTGAATTGTCACAGTTAAGAGACAGCTACGCCCCAGAGTGCAGTGCAACTACCCAGAGAAACGCACTGACAATTGAAACTGAATCACTGAATGGTCACAGTTACAGAGGCAGCTACACCCCAGAGTGCAGTGGAACCACCCAGAGAAACACACTGACAATTGGAACTAAATCACTGAATGGTCACAGTTACAGAGGCAGCTTCACCCCAGCGTGCAGTGGAACCACCCAGAGAAACACACTGAGAATATGAACTGAATCACTGAATGGTCACAGTGGGGTGAGGGATATCACTGAAAAAATATGAGATGTAGAGATGGGACTGATGGCGTCTGAGTGGACAGCATCCTATCTGTTAATGTTAGCTGAACAATGTGATAAACACAGTCCAGTGTTTGGAAAGAGGTCACTCACTAACAAAAATAATATTTGCTTTCACTGAACCAAATCTCGGAATCTGTTTGTTCACATCTTTGAAAAATAAGTTAAACGATGTCACAACCTCAATATCCCTGAGGTGGTTCCACAGGGCATTAATTAAAAGCTTGGAGAATATATAACCTCAGAGTTTCAGACAGAGAGATTGCCTATCGCAGGAAGGGACACATCACTTCACCGTGAAAATGCTTTATCCAATTCAGACTGCTGATAAAGTATTCTACCCAATCCTTGCAATTGTTGGTGTTCCTGGTAAGTGACTGTCACCATTGAAGTTGTGTAAATCTTTGTGTGAGCGGCTCTATGATTTTAAACTCTGACTGAAAATATCTGAGCCTGATCTCGGGCTCACTGTTACACAGACACCTGGTCAACGATATAATTTACTTAATTCAAATCTCGTTAATAATGTCTATGGTTTGAATCCATTTCATCAACTAACAATAAAACTGTTTGTAACTCACGGGATCGCTGATCAATAAAGTTGTCATATTGAGTGGAATCTTGTATAATGTTAAATTGGATCTCAGTTAAGGCAATCTCTCTGAAGAAAGGTTTAGTGGGAGTAAGAATGAAATCACACTGACGGTGGATCACTAATCAGTTTGAAATATCTGACAGCAGTGAACAAGGATTACTGGAAGTATCTGTCAGTTTAGGATTGTACTGAATGTGGGTCTCTCACCAGAGTGAAATATCTGATCCAATTATCTATCTATTACTGGGACTATCTGTCCGTGTGGAATTGTATTGTGTGTGGGTGAGTAACTGGACTGAAATTAGTTGGTTCTATTTTGAAATGATGTATTTTATTGGGCAGTGGCCGCTCCATTCTGTGGAGTTCTCTCTGTGTGTTTTAACTTTGGAATAGGTTGAAAACAGGAAGAGTTTGGCTGTGTTTTGAAGATGTTTATATTTATTGTATGAAGTGAAATATCCCTATTTCTGTTCTCTGTTGATCTACTCTAACACGAACAGATATCACCCACACTCTAATATTTCGTAAAACCCACAACAGTGCAGTATTCCAATAGGTTTTGTGATATGTTCTCAATTCTATTCATCCTGAAATGAACACACATGTTTGATCAATTTTTATGGGTGTTTATATATTGTTTTTCTGCTTCACACGATTTGTGAATCTATTCAGCTGAACCCAGAAACCCCTCCAGTCCATTCATACACGAGTGTTCCAAGGAGTGATTGGGGGATTTATTGTTCTGATCAAAATGCAGCAGCGGACACTGATCTGTCAGAACATTAATCTCCCATTGAAATACCCGCTTTGCAAATTCATAATTAATGATGATGTGTGTCTGTAATTAGTTGTATTCTTCCTCTGTTTTCACTATCACTCTCAATGTGATTTTGTCTGTAAATTGTGTAATTATCATTCTGCTTCCCGATCCCATACTGTTGATGGGAATGGTGAAGGAGAGTGATCCCAGTGCTGATCCTTGTGGAACACTACTTCCCACCTTCCAACATCAGCTCTTTCCCTGTAACTCCTCTCCCTGTTTACTGTGTGTGTCGCCAGCATGTGTCCATTCTGCTGCTGTGTCCTCTAACTCCACTGGCTCTGAGATTACTCATCAGTCTGTTATGTCGGATCTTACTGACGGCCTTTAGAAAATCAAATTGTTTAACATCTATCAGACTACTCAGATCTATTATTTCTGGTAGTTATTGAAATAATTGGATGAAATGTGTCAGGAATAATGTTGACTTTGGAATATGTGCAGACTATTTAGTATACTCTGTGTTACTGGATTCCTTTTAACTCAGACTTCTAATTCCATGTTTCCAACTGTTGACATTGTGACTGGAAGATTTGATTATATTCTGTTCTAAATTCAAGAATAACAGAGACCGACTTCTGCTTTTCAATTCTTTGGTAATTATTCTGATGATGGTCAGTGAATAGATAATATTGTCTCTGCTGTTTCTGTCTATTTTATGAAAATTTGTTGTTGAAATCCATCCGCCTCCAGTAATCTCCCTCTACCTGGACCCCACCCATTGGCCTCCGATCAGCTCTTGATCTTTTCATTGAGATCACCGACCGTCTCAATTTCTCTGTGCCTCTCGCCAACTCTACCCCTACTCACTCTAAACTTGCTCCAATCCTCTCTCGAATATCGAACCCTGGCCTGGTGATCTAAGCTGTTCACAAGGGTGGTGCCATTATTGTCTGGTGTCCTGACCTCTTCCTCACAGAGGCTGACCGTCAACTCTCAGACCCATCCTGCTACCTCCCCCTGGACCAGCAGCACACCACCAAACATCATGATATTGTTTCCAGGGCTTTCACTGACCTCCTCGACTATGGATAGCTTCTGTCCACAGCCTCGGACATGATAACCACACAATACCACACATCCTGCATCAACCTCCCGCTTCTACCTCCTTCCCAAAATCCACAGACAGGAAAGTCCCAGTACACCCATTATTTCGGCCTGTTCCAGCCCCTCCAAGATCATTTCTTCCAATCTTGATTCCACCCGCTTTACCCTCTTCTGCCCCTTCCCAAAGACATTAGTGGCACAGTGACACAGTGGTTTGCACTGCTGCCTCACAGCACCAGGGTCTCCGGATCAATTCCCACCTTGGGTGACTGTCTGTGTGGAGACTGCACTTTTTCTCCCTGTCTGTGTGGGTTTCCTCCGGGTGCTCCGGTTGCCTCCCACAGTCCTGGTTAGGTGGATTGACCATGCTAAATTATTCCGTAGTGTCCAAAAAGAGGTTTAGGTTAGATTAAGGGGTTAATGAGATAGGCGGGCGAGTGAGCTTGGATGAGGTTCTCTTTCATAGGTTTGGTACAGGCTTAATGGGCCGAATTACCTCCTTCTGCACTGTGGGGATTCTATGATTCCTGATTCCTCTGGTGCCGTATTTCCTATAAACTAGGTCCATTTCCCCGGCCCTAACCGCCTAATCTTCACAATGGATGTCCAATCCCTCTTCACCTCCTTTCCCCAACACAAGGGTTGTGTACAGATCCTCATTCCCTGCTTCCAATAAAGACTGCATCTGATTAAAGTCGACACTAAAGTCGGTGGAGTTGTGGACATTGCGGAAGGATGTTACAAGTTACAGAGGAACATAGATAAGCTGCAGCGCTGGGCGGAGAGGTGTCAAATGGAGTTTCATGCAGAAAATTGTGAGGTCATTCATTTTGGAAGGAATAACAGGAAGAAAGTGTACTGGGCTAATGGTAAGATCCTTGGCAATGTGGATGAGCAGGGAGATCTCGATGTCCATGTACATAGATCCCTGAAAGTTGCCACCCAGGTTGAGAGGGTTGTTAAGAAGGTGTCCGGTGTGTTAGCTTTTATTGGTAGAGGGATTGATTTTCGGAGCCATGAGGTCATGTTGCAGCTGTGCAAATCTCCGGTGCGGCCGCATTTGGAGTATTGCGTGCAATTCTGGTCGCCGCATTAGAGGAAGGATGTGGAAGCATTGGAAAGGGTGCAGAAGAGATTTACCAGAATGTTGCCTGGTATGGCAGAAGAGATTTACCAGAATGTTGCCTGGTATGGAGGGAAAATCTTATGAGGAAAAGTTGAGGGACTTGAGGCTGGTTTCGTTAGAGAGAAGAAGGTTAATCGGTGACTTAATTTAGGCATACAAGATGATCAGAGGATTGAATCGGGTGGACAGTGAGAGCCTTTTTCCTCGGATGGTGATGTCTAGCACGAGGGGACATAGCTTTAAATTGAGCGGAGATAGATATAAGACAGATGTCAGAGGTAGGTTCTTTACTCAGAGAGTACTAAGGGCGTGGAATGCCCTGCCTGCAACAGTAGTGGACTCGGCAACACGAAGGGCATTCAAATGGTCATTGAATAGACATATGGGCGACAAGGGAATAGTGTAGCTGGGCTTTAGAGTTGTTTCTTAGGTCGGCGCAACATCGAGGGCCGAAGGGCCTGTACTGCGCTGCAATGTTCTATGTTCTATGTCCATTCTCCCACTTTCTCCTCCTCCATCGCCTCTGTTCTGATGATGGCGTCTTCGAAAATAGCCCGTCTGGCAGGTCTGTCTTTTCCTTAACCGGGCTTTCCCCTCAACCTTCCTTTGTTAACAGGGCTCTCAATCGTGTTCAATTCATTTCTCACACCTCTGTCCTCACACATCCCCCTCCCTCCCGGAAACATGATAGTGTCTCCCTCTCCTCACTTTCCACACCATCAGCCTCCCAATTGAAAGGCAAATCCTCCTCCATTTCTGCCAACTCCAGCATGATATTACCATGAAACACATCTTCACCTCTCTCCAACCACCCTCCTCAATTTCTGAATTCCTCAGGTAACCCTCCCTCGTCGACACCCATGTCCACTTCCCCATCATACCCCACACTCCTTTCCCTTCCCGCAGCACCTTCCCCTGCAATCACAGACGGTGCAACAACTGTCCCTTTACCACCTCTCGTCTCATGGTGCCCGCAGGACGTAACTTTAATTTCAACTGCTTTAGTCAGGAAACTTTCTCCTCCACCTTAACGCTCTTGTTTTGGAATGTTCCTACTTTTTTGTCGAATGCAATGAGTCCGAATCTGGAGAGAGTCTATTCCGGCCAAGTGAACCCTGGGGAATGTCCAATGACGGAGCGGGAATATTCCTGAGAAAAGCTTGGCAGGGATTGTTTTCAAACAGGGAGAGGATGGATTCGTGGGAACAGTGATGTTGGGATGTTCGAGACATGGCAATGGGGGATTCCTGGGAGCGGGTACTTTACGAATCACTAAACCTTGGAGGGGTGATCCCTCGGGATGTTCTGGAGACTGGACAGACTCTATTCTGGACAAGCTGGGCTGCACGGTAGCATTCACAGCTCCAGGGTCCCAGTTTCGATTCCCGGCTTGGGTCACTGTCTGTGCGGAATCTGGACTTTCTCCCCCGTGTCTGCGTGGGTTACCTCAGGGTGCTCCGGTTTCCTCCCACAGTCCAAAGATGTGCAGGTTATGTGGATTCGCCAAGATAAATTTTGTTTCGTTTCCAAACAATTTAGATAGGGTCACTGGGTTATGGGGATGGGGTGGGCTGAACTGGTTTTCTCTTTCCAAGGGCCAGTGCAGACTTGATGGGCCGAATGGCCTCCTTTTGCACTGTACATTCTATATTTCTATTCCTGCCATGGTTATGAAGTGGGAAGGTTCTGCGTTTGTTTTATTGTTTCCATTGATCGTGGATTATTCAAATAAACCAGGAATGGGGTCCAAGCCCATCAGAAATCCAGTCCAGGCAACGGTCCATTCCGGGGTGTGGTCCAGTAATTGAGCTGGGATGACAATCTCTGGTATGTTTGTATCCGGTTTGGGAAACCTGGCCGGCCTGAGTGAATCCTGTAAATCAGACTAAATGAGAAATGTAACCTCTCGCAAAGGTATCTGAATTATAAACATTTTCCTACCACTGCCATCAAACTGACAGGGCTGCAATTCACACTTTCCCCCCATTCCCCATCTTTAACACTCGAGCTACATTTCCTACTTCCCTCTCTGCAATGTTTATCTCTGTGCCCACTCCTCTCCCGACAACCCCACCACCCACTGCCCACTATATTGATGCTGAAATTATGTCCTGGTTCAGACAGGGAATTCATGACCCAGTAATTTCCCGCGTCTCTCCTTTCTCTCGCTGACAGTTAATATACTGGGAATTGTGATTCTGTGTCGGGGGAAGTGTGGTCTCTCTACCTGCACCACTCGCTACCTGGTGGCCATGGCAACGGCGGATCTGCTGTTTATTATCACTAATCCCATACTGAACAGGATCAATGGTTATTATTTCCCCCGGAGTTTACTGTCCCTCACCCCTGTGTGTAGTGTTAAGGGTGCCCTGATCTTTGCAGCCAGGGACTGTTCTGTCTGGTTCACCCTCACTTTCTCCTTTGATCGATTTGTGGCCATTCGCTGCCAGAAACTGAAAACTAAATATTGCACCGGGAAAACTGCGGCTGTGGTTCTGTCCACAAGCGGCCTCCTGCTCTGTGTGAAAAATATCCCCCAGTACTTTACATTGGAACCTTGGGAGATATTCGACAATGTCCAGTGGGGCTGTGACACAAAGAGCAGCTATTACACTGACCCGGGATGGGGTGGATATTCCTGGTTTGATCAGGTTTTAACCCCATTGATGCCGTTCTGCTCAATCCTGTTGACCAACGCTCTGACGGTCAGACACATTTTACTCAGCAGTCGGGTCCGGAAGGCACTGAGGGCTCAGAGTCAGGGAGACAATCGTACTGACCCAGAGATGGAGAGCAGAAGGAAGTCAATGATTTTACTCTTCAGCATCTCCGGGACTTTCATCCTCCTCTGGACCGTGTCTGTTATTAAATTTTTCTATATGGATGTGAGAGGATTATATTATATCACCCTTCCTCAATATAATTTACAACAAGTCGGATTTATGCTGCAGGATTTAAATTGCTGCACAAACACATTTATTTATGTGGTTACTCAGTCCAGGTTCAGGGAGCAGATAAAGATCGCGGTGAAATATCCGGTTAAATCAATTATTAAATTAATGAGAAAATAAAACTGACTGACAGCATCTCAGCCAATCAGGAGCTCCACTCGCTGACTGACAGCCTCTCAGCCAATCAGGAGTTCCAGCCACTGATTGACAGCCGTTCAGCCAACCAGGAGCTACAGCCGCTGACTCACAACCTCTCAGCCAATCATGAACACCAGCGCCCGACTGACAGCACCTCAGCCAATCAGGATCTCCAGTCGCTGACTCACAGCCTCTCAGCCAATCAGTAGGTGTAGCGCCAGACTGACAGCGTCTCAGCCAATCAAAAGCTCCAGCCGTTGACTCACAGCCTCTCAGCAAATCAGCAGCTCCAGCCACAGACAGACAGCATCTCAGCCAATCAGCAGATCTAACGCCTGACTGACAACCTTTGAGTTAATCAGCAGCTCCAGTGGTTGACTGACAGCCTCTCAACCAATCAGGTGCTCCAGCCGCTGTGACAGCCCCTCAGCCACTCAGCATCTCCAACCGCTGCTGACAATTGTGTGGGGAGCACTGGCAGTGCTTGCTTTGGGGAGCACTGACAGTGCTGCCTGTGGTGGGGGGGGGGCACTTGCAGTGCTGGATGTAGGGAGCACTGGCTGTGCTGGCTGTGGGGAGCACTGGTACTGCTGGCTGTGGGGGGGGGGGGGGGTTGTGGGACTGCCAGTGCTGGCTGCGGGTGGAGGGCACTGGCAGTGCTGGCTGTGGGGGGGCACTTGCAGTGCTGGATGTAGGGAGCACTGGCAGTGCTGGCTGTGGGGAGCACTGGTACTGCTGGCTGTGGGGGGGGGGGTGGTGGCACTGCCAGTGCTGGCTGCGGGTGGAGGGCACTGACAGTGCTGGCTGGGGGGCACTGCCAGTGCTGGATGTGTGGGAGCACTGGCAGTGCTGGCTGTGTTTGGGGGGACGGCACTGGCAGTGCTGGCTGTGGTGGGGAGCACTGGCATTGCAAGCTGTGGGGGGTGGCACTGGCAGTGCTGGCTGCGGGGGGGGGGTGGCACTGGCAGTGCTGGCTGCGGGGGGTGGCACTGGCAGTGCTGGCTGCGGGGGTGGGTTGGCACCGGCAGTGCTGGATGTGTGGGGAGCACTGGCAGTGCTGGCTGTAGGGGGATCAGCACTGGCAGTGCTGGTTGTGGGGTGTTCGGGAGTACTGGCAGTGCTGGATGTGGGTAGCACTGGCTGTCCTGGCTTTCGGGAGGTTGCGGAGCACTGACAGTACTGGTTGTGGGGTTGCACCGGCAGTGCTGGGTGGATAGGGGAGCACAGGCAATACTGGCTGTGTGAGGAGCACTGGGAGGGCTGGCTGTGGGAGCACTGGCAGTGCTGGATGTGGGAGTACAGGAGCACTGGCAGTGCTGGCTGTGGGGGAGGGAGCGAAGGCTGTGGGGTGCACTGACAGAGCTGGCTGTGGGGGATCACTGCCAGTGCTGGCCTTGTGGGGGAGCACTGCCAGTGCTGGACTTGTGGGGGAGCACAGGCATTGCTGTCTGTGTGTGGGAGCACTGGCAGTGTAGGATGTGTGTGGGGAGCACTGGCAGTACTGGGTGTGGAGAGGCACTCGAAGTGCTGGCTGTGGGGGTGGGTACTGGCAGTGCTGGCTGTAGGGGGGTGGAGCACTGTCACTGCTGGTCGTTTGCAGCAATGGCACTGCTGGTTGTGGGGGAGCACTGGCAGTGCTGGCTGCGTGGGGGAGGGAGCGGTGGCTGTGTGGGGACTGCTGGCAGTGCTGGCTGTGTTGGGGTAGCACTGGCTGCTGGATAAGTGGCGGAGTACTGGCAGTGCTGGCTGTGGGAACACTGGCAGTGCTAGCTGTGGAGCTGAGCACTGCATGTGCTAGCATTTGGTGGGAGCATTGGCAGTGCTGGCAATGGGGGCAGCACTGGAAGTGCTGGCTGTGGGGAGCACCAAGAGTGCTGGGTGTGGGAGCACTGGCAGGGCTGGCTGTGAGGCGGAGAACTAGCAGTGCTGGCTGTGGGGGGCCGTGGCAGTGCTTGCTGTGGGGAGCACTGGATGTGATGGCAGTGAGGGGGAGCACTGGAAGTGTTGGCTTGTGGGGAGCACTGCAAGTGCTGGCTGTGAGGGGAGCACTGGCAGTGCTGGTTGTGGGGAGGATCTCTGGCAGTGCTGGTTATGGGGAGTAGTGGCAGTGCTTGCTGTAGGGGAGCACTGGCAATGATGGCTGTGTGGGGTGTGCACAGGCAGTGCTGGCTGTGGGGGAGCACTGGCAATGTTGACTTTGTGTGGGAGCATTGGCAGTGCTGGTTATGGGGGTGCGCACTGGCATTGCTGGCTGTGGGGAGCACTGGCAGTGCTGGCTGTGTGGGGGGTGCACAGGAAATACTGGCTGTCGGGGAGTACTGGCAATGCTGGCTTTGTGTGCGACCAATGGCAGTAATGGCTGTGGGGGAGGGAGCGCTGGCTGTGTGGGGAGCAGTGGCAGTGCTGGATTTGTGTTGAGGGAGCGCTGGATGTGGGGAGCGCTGGCTGTGGGATCACTGGCGGTGCAGGCTGTGGGGAGCACTGGCAGTGCTGGCAGTTGGGTAGCACTAGCAGTGCTGGCTGCGTTGGGAGTAGCACTCGGTTCTGGATACGTGTGGGGCTGCACAGGCAGTCCTGGCTGTGCGGGGCGGGAGCACTGACAGTGCTATCTGTGGGGATAGCGCAGGCAGTGCTGGCTGTGGGGGAGCACTGGAAGTGCTGCCTGTGGGGGGGAGCACTGACAGTGCTGGCTGTGTGGGGGGAGTACTGACAGTGCTGGCTGTGTTGGGGAGCACTGACAGTGCTGGCTGTGTGGTGGGAGCACTGACAGTGCTGGCTGTGTGGTGGGAGCACTGACAGTGCTGGCTGTGTGGGGGGAGCACTGACAGTACTAGCTGTGTGGGGAGCACTGACACTGCTGGCTGTGTGGAGGGAGCACTGACAGTGCTGGCTGTGTGGCGGATTCAGAGGAAGTTGTAATGTGAAAGATTGCAAGGACTTAGAGATGGAAAACCGAAGGAAATCCATTGTTTCACTGTTCAGTCTATCCAGCAGTTTTCTTCTGCTATGGGTGACTCAAGTGATATTCTACACCTATCAGAGAATTGCTAATGTGCATTCTTATTCTACCACTGACAGACTTTACATTGTGGAGGTTGTCGCCAGCATGCTTCAGGTTTTCAGTTCTTGTACTAACACGGGAATCTATGTCCTGACACAGAGGAAGTTCCGAGAGGAGTTGAAGACGATGCTGAAATACCCACTAAAACTAATTGTTAATTTATTAGAATCACATCACAGTAAGGATCGTTTCTTGCAATGAAGCAACAGAATACAATCGGCATCCACTGAGCACCTTTATTTAAGAACATTATTAGTCCTCAAAAAACATTGACATTTGCTTGTTACATATCACAAGGAAAGGAAGAGATGGAGAGGACGGGTATGTGTGTGAGCGAGGGTGTGGGAGATTGAGTGAGGGGGTGGGGAAGAGAAAGCGAGATTAGTAACTAAATGGTTGGTGACTGATATCGATGAGGATAAGGTAATATGAACTCGAAGGAACGATAAGCAGAGAGAAATACAGTAACCAAATGGCGAAGTGACGGTAATGTAGATAGTGGGCGTACAGAATGATAGATCAAAATGATAACTGACTAATAGATACTAAATTAGAATGAGAAATAGAACATGAAGATAATAAGTAGACATCAGTAGAAGAAGACCCGTAAGGGAAGGGCTTTGTAACATAATATGCTGTAAAGGAAATACATGTGGAAAGAGAAAACAGATCTTACAATATCCGAAATTAAGTTTTGGAAAATGTGATAGGAAACACGGAGGATAACAAATTACATATTTCTGCAGGTATTTTAAACAGAAACAATCGCATCCTCAATGCCAGCAAAACTAAAGAGCTGGTCATTGACTTCAGGAAGCAAAGTACTGTACACACCCCTGTCAGCATCAATGGGGCCGAGGTGGAGATGATTAGCAGTTTCTAATTCCTCGGCGTGCTCATCTCCAAAAATCTGTCCTTGTCCACCCACGTCAACGCTACCACCAAGAAAGCACAACAGCGCCTATACTTCCTGAGGAAACTAAGGAAATTCGGCATGTCCACATGAACCCTTACCAACTTTTACAGATGCACCATAGAAAGCATCCTATCTGGCTGCATCACAGGCTGGTATGGCAACTGCTCGGCCCAGGACCGAAACTGCAGAGAGTCGTGGACACCACCCAGTCCATCACACAAACCATCCTCCCATCCATTGAGTCTATCTACACCTCCCGCTGCCTGGGGAAAGTGGGCAGCATACTCAAAGACCCCTCCCACCCGGCTTACTCACTCTTCCAACTTCTTCCATCGGGCAGGAGATACAGAAGTCTGAGAACACGCACGAACAGACTCAAAAACAGCTTCTTCCCCGCTGTCACCAGATTCTTAAACGACCCTCTTATGGACTGACCTCATTAACACTACACCCCTGTATGCTTCATCCGATGCCGGCGCTTATGCAGTTAGATTATATACCTCGTGTTGCTCTATTATGGATTTTCTTTTATTCCCTTTTCTTCCCATGTACTTAATGAACTGTTGCGATGCTCGCAGAAAAATACTTTTCACTGTACCTCGGTACAAGAGGCAATAAACAAATCCAATCCAATCCAATAGCAAAGTGGGAGATGGCATTAATTAGACGTCTGTTTTGCTCTTTGCCTCGACATGACAGCAGAATCGAAAATCCACAGTCCTTTCAATTCAGTTATATCAGGATTGCTTCATTCAATCAGTAACTTCTGAATTGTATTGAGAGATGTGCAACCGAATGGGTGAAGCAACAGCATAATTGTTCATCTGTTAACGGAAATAAAAAAACGTGCGACTATATTGACTTATATACTGACAAATACACCGTCATTGTTTTCCATAAACAATATAATTATCCACAAACACAGAATAATTAGTAACACGGTTAAATTACATGTGAATAAACAATTTCGGAATATTGTGAATTGAATTGGAAACTATCGTGCGCTGTGTGTAGGAGGCGAGGGGCAAACTGGCAGAGGCACTGAAAGGATAATGCAACAAACAGGATGGGCAGAGGTCGAGAATTATTACTGAGAGAAGCAACAGGGATGCTGACAGAGGGCGCTCTGGATGGATGGATATAGAGATCGATGCAAGGACGGGCGGGGGTAAATATAAATATTGTGTCGCTCGGGTACTTACCTTAAAAGGAACCCCAGGAGCAGCTAGGAATCATGGGAGCAGTGTCCGGAGGGCGGAGCCTCGCGACCGGTTCACAGGGCAGAATCTCAGCTATATTCTGCAAGGTAAGAGTTGTGTTTTTTTTAAGGGGGCAGCAAGCTATAGTTATATCATACAGCAGAATGACCAATTTTAGAGGGTTCACTAGAGAGTAGCAACAATATTGATAAGGGCCTATTGGGTATTAATCTTGCTTTTATTTCCTTTTGCATCACTTTGGGAATTCGGATCAGAAGGGGTGGAAGTTAAGGCAGTTGCATGCTCCTCCTGTAGGATGTGGGAGGTAAGGGAAACCGCTGGAAAGGTGCTTCACATCTGCAGAAACAGAGTTATCGAGGAATGTTTTTCTACTGAGTCAGTATGGCTGGAAGTCAGAAACAAGAAACGAGCCGTCACCTTATTTGGAGTCTTCTACAGATCCCCCAATAGCAGCAGAGATCTGGAGAATCAGGTTGGGCGGCAGATCTTGGAAATGTGCAGAAGTAACAGAGACGTCATGGGTGACTTCCAGTTCCCTAACATTGACTGGGACATCCTTAGTGCAAATGGATTTATGGAGCAGATTTTGTCAGGTGTGTCGATGAAGGATTCCTGACTCATTATGCAGATAGGCCGACTAGAGGGAAGGCCATATTTGATTTGGTGCATGGCAACGAACCGGGCCAGGTATCAGATGTCTCAGTGGGAGAGCATTTCGGTGACAGTGAGCACAACCCTTGACCCTTACCATAGTCATGGAGAGGGAGAGGAACAGACAGTATGGGAAGGTATTTAATTGGGGGAGGGGAAATTCTACTGCCATTAAAGAGGAACTGATGAGCATGAAGTGGGAACAGTTGTTCTTGGGGAAATGCACAACGGTAATGTGGGGATTGTTTAAGGAGCACTTGCTGCGTGTGCTGAATTGTTTTGTCCCACTGAGACGAGGAAGGAATGGTAAGGTGAAGGAGCCTTGGATGGCAAGAGAGGTGGAGCTTCTAGACAAGAGAAAGAAAGAATCTTACGTAAGGTTGAGGAAGCAAGGATCTGACTCGGCTCTCGAGCGTTACAAGGTCGCCAGAAAGGAACTAAAACATGGACTGAGGAGAACTAGAATGGGGCATGAAAAAGTCCTGGCGGGAAGGGTTAGGGAAAACCCCAAGCCGTTCTACACTTATGTGAGAAATAAGGTGATGATCAGAGTGAGAGTAGGGCCAATCAGGGCTAGTGGAGGGAACTTGTGCCGAGAGTCTGAGGAGGTAGGGACGGCCCGAAGTGAATATGTTGTTTCAGTATTCACTGGAGAGAGGGACTTTGTTGCTCGTGAGAACAGTGTGAACCAGGTTAATAGGCTCAAATAGGATGATATTAATAAGGAGGATGTGCTGGAAAATTTGAAAAGCATCAGGGTAGATAAGTCCCCTGGGCCTGACGGGATATATCCAAGCTTACTACGGGAAGCGAGAGAGGGGATTGCTGCGCCGTTGGCGATGATCTTTGCATCCTCACTCTCCACTGGAGTAGTACCGGATGATTGGAAGGAGGCGAATGTTGTTCCCCTGTTTAAGAAAGGGAATAGGGAAAACCCTGGGAATTACAGATTATTGGAAAGGATTCTGAGTGATAGGATTTATGATTATTAAGAAAAACATAGTTTGCTTAAATATAGTCAGCATGGCTTTGTGAGGGGCATGTCATGCCTCGCAAGCCTCATGAATTATTTGAGGATATGATGAGAAACATTGAACAAGATCGGGAAGTGGATGTGGTGTATATGGATTTCAGTACGGCATTTGATAAGATTCCCCATGGTGGGTTCATTCAGAAAGTTACGAGACATGGGTTCCAGGAAAAATTGGATGACTGGATACAAAATTGGTTGACCGAAAGAAGATAAGAACATGAGAACTAGGAGCAGGAGTAGGCCATCTGGCCCGTCGAGCCTGCTCCGCCATTCAATGAGAGCATGGCTGATCTTTTGTGGACTCAGCTCCACTTTCCGGCCCGAACACCATAACCCTTAATCCCTTTATTCTTCAAAAAACTATCTCTTTCTCTTAAAAACATTTAATGAAGGAGCCTCTACTGCTTCACTGGGCAATGAATTCCATAGATTCACAACCGTTTGTGTGAAGAAGTTCATCCTAATTCAGTCCGAAATCTACTTCCCCTTATTTTGAGGCTAGGCCCCCTAGTTCTGCTTTTACCTGCTAGTGGAAACAACCCGCCCGCATCTATCCTCTATATTCCCTTCATAGTTTTATATGTCTCTATAAGATCCACCCCCCCACCATCCCCCCCCCCCCCCCCCCCCCACCCCCACATCCTTCTAAATTCCAACGAGTACAGGCCGTCTACTCAACCTCTCCTCGTAATCCAACCCCTTCAGCTCTGGGATTAACCTAGTGAATCTCCTCTGCACACCCTCCAGCCAGTACGACCCTTCTCAAGTAAGGAGACCAAAACTGAACACAATACTTCAGGTGTGGCCTCAGTAACACCTTATACAATTGCAGCAGAACCTCCCTAGTCGTAAACTTCATCCCTCCAGCAATGAAGGACAAAATTCCATTTGCCTTCTTAATCACATGTTGCACCTGTAAAGCAACGTTGTGCGACTCATGCACTAGCACACCCAGGTCTCTCTGCATGGCAGCATGTTTTAATAATACACCCCACTCTTGGAAAAAGTTGTTGCTATCCACCCTTTCCATACCTCTCATAATCCCTTTTGCTGTTATTCTTACCAAAATGGATCACCTCACATTTGTCAACATTGAATTCCATCTGCCAGACAGTAGCCCATTCACTTAACCTAGCCAAATCCCTCTGCAGACTTCCGGTATCCTCTGCACTTTTTGCGTTATCACTCATCTTAGTGTCGTCTGCAAACGTGGACACATTGCACTTGCTCCCCAATTCCAAATCATCTCTATAAATTGTGAACAATTGTGGGCCCAAAACTGATGCCCGAGGGACACCACTATCATATAAGTTACAGTGCAGAAGGAGGCCATTCGGCCCATCGAGTCTGCACCGGCTCTTGGAAAGAGCACCCTACCCAAGGTCAACACCGTCACCCTATCCCCATAACACAGTAACCCCACCCAACACTAAGGGCAATTTTGGACACTAAGGGCAATTTATCATGGCCAATCCACCTAACCTGCACATCTTTGGACTGTGGTGTTGATTCCCAAATTTCTTTCTCCGTCAGTCTGGCCTCAATAAAAGTCGAGATGGATTCGCACGTAAAAAGAAGTTAGTTATTTAGCTTGCAAGCTTAATTCATCTTACAGAAACGTAAGAGACATCCAGTCTCCTACACTCCAGAAAGCGAATGAACAAAGAGACAAAGGGATCTCTGCAAAATCAATTCAAATGGTATCAAGTTTCACATACTCGACGCCCATAGGTCTGCCTATATCCCTCCTGACCTGTTTGATCTATTCTGATTGGCTCACTTCCAATCCCTTTCTCTGGCCCCTATCAATGCAGCATCACTCTCATAGACACACCTCTTCCTGCTTTTTCCATGCGGTCTCAAATCCCTTTGTCTCTATCTGCCAGAATCAAAGTGGCTTATTTCTACATTACATTAACTAGTATCTCTAAAGTAACTATTTTATATCACATTCGTCATTCCCTCCTTTTATCATTCCATGATAACCGAACTATCCAATCCATAGCTACGGTTCCTCATCTAAAAAGATCCGTCGCTGCATTTCCAATTCCTGTCTTAGCCCCCCTTCATCTGCCTCACCCTCATGGATTTTAACAGTTAATTTTTTTTTTCGGTGATTGGGGCGGTGATCTGATCCGCATTCTACCCATCACACATTTAAGGATGGCCAGGCCCACAAAGATGCAGCCGATAGCTACCACTAGATACACGGCCATATTTAGCAACCAGTCCTTCCATCCTCCAAATCCCCAGTTACCCCAAGAGCCAGGATCCTGCATCCCGTCCAAGTGATCCCGTATGCGATCCATAAATTTAGTGATGTTAGCGGTCAAGTCCTGAACTCCCATGATACACTTGCCCTGTACTATGGCGCATACCCCACCCTCACGGGCCAGAAGATAGTCATGAGCATACCGGTTCTGCATTGCAAACAACCGTAGCTGAGACAACTCGTTAGTTATTGCCCCGAGGGCTCCCAAGGTTTCATTTCCCAAGATGGTAAGGCCGCAAATAAAATAATTCCGATCACTGACTACTACCCGGGTTTTCCTCAGTTTGGCCTTTAATTAACTTAAGTGTATCTCCCGGTAACCTACGTTCTAGCTGTACTTCCCTTCTCATCCGCCCCATCCTCTCTCTAGTCCCTTTCTCTTTCTCATAGCCTCTTCCTACACTCTTCTGACAGCCTGATTTTACCTTTATTGTACCACTCTTAACACATCAAAAATCAAATTTACATGTATTCCAAAAACAAGGCAATGTCCATGTAATGTTCCCTTCCCATCGCCGGGACCGGTGCAACTGCTTCATGACTCCTGCATTCTTCTTAACTTTGATGACCTTCCATGAGTCGATACCATGTCCTCGTATATGGGGGCAGCGAAGAACATCACCTTTGCATCGGTGATGTATCCTTGTAGATTGGTTGGGGCTACACAGATACATAATATTCCCCTTTTCCATGTCCATCGCCAATAACACGCCAAGCGAAGTGAGGCCAAATATCAGACAGACGATGCGTAGCCACTCTATCATGCTCCACACCTGTAAAATAGCACTGGAGAAGGGAGGCAGGTTAGTATCCGACCTTTTACAGTAGTGGAGATAGACTCAATTTACAGTGATGTAGGTGGACCCAAGCACTTCGCCCCTCCACTTTAACTGCTGTGGGGGTGGTAAGGAGAACTTGGAAGGGCCCGTCCCATCGCGGCTCCGACCCCTTCCTAGTCCAATTTTTGACCATGACATAACTACCGGGCTGGACTGAAAGTGAGCTAGGTACGGGGGGCAATGGCTGGTGAGCCGCGCGGACTTGGCCATGGAGTTCCTTGAGCACTTGTGTGAGGGCTAGAACATAGGTGGTAATTTCTTCAGTCATCTGATGAAACTGAACCAGTCTGGGACCCTGCAGGCTCCAGGGAGTTCTAAGAGGCCTGCCATAAAGAATCTCGGCGGGAGAGAGCCGGGCCGGTCCCGCAGGTGTAACCCGCAGCTGGAAGAGGGCAACGGGGAGCAACTTAAGCCATGTCAGTCCCGTGTCTGCTCTTAATTTAGCCATTTAGTTTTAAGGGTCTGATTGTGTCTCTCAACCAACCCGGCCGCCTGCAGTCTGTAAGCACAGTGTAACTGCTGGCGTATGCCCAACTGGGAGCAAAACTCCTTGTTAATTTGTCCAATAAAATGAGACCCATTATCAGAACTTAACTGAGCTGGTATACCGTACCGGGGAATGATTTCCCTCATCAAGACTTTAACCACAGTAGCAGCTTTATTATCGATAGTCGGATACACCTCAACCCATCTGCTGAACACATCCACAATGACCAAAACATATTTGTAACATTGACACCTTTCCAACTCAATGTAATCCATTTGGAGCGTCTCAAAGGGACCACTGGGCAACGGGGTTTGCCCCTTCCCACAAGGGATACCTTTTCCGGTGTTATATTGCTGACAAATCAAACACCGATTACTGATACTTTGGGCCAACCCCTGCATTTTAGGGTGCCACCAAGTGTCCAGCAACAAATCACTAGTCCCCGAGCCCCACAATGAGTTGCAAAGTGTACACATTCAATGACCCATAAAGCCAGCACATCAGACATACAAGTCTGATGTGCAGGCGTGGTCCATAAAGAGGAAACAGAATCATATGTACAACCTAACCGTTTCCACATTTGTTTATCACTCTCAGGAGCGTCTTCCTGTAACCTTATGACGTCTTGGATGGTTGGCATTGACTTGTCAAAAGCAGACATATTTATAGTAGATCGTTTAGTCTGACTTAACATCTTAGGCACCATCACTTGCTGAATTTGCGCGGCTGTTCGCGCTGCACGATCTGCTCGTTCATTACCAACGTCAACTGGGGTTGTACCATTCGTGTGGGCAGCGCATTTAATAACGGAAATCTGCGCTGGCATAAGGAGGGCCTGCAGTAGGTCATTAACTAAACCCCGGTTGGATATTTCTGTGCCTGCCGAGGTAAGGAATCCCCTATTCTTCCAGAATTGTCCGAAGTCATGAACTACCCCGAAGGCATATCGGGAGTCAGTGTAGATATTTACCCGGCGATCTCCCCCAAGTACACATGCACGGGTGAGGGCAAAAAGTACGGCTTGTTGTGCTGAGTAAGGGGTCTGGAAAGCTGCCGCTTCTAAAATCAGACCACCCTGATCTATGATTGCATAACCGGACAGTCTCCGGCCAGTGGGGCTTACTAATGCACTGCCATCAACATACATAATCATGTCAGGTTGTTCTAACGGAATATCACTCAGATCGTCCCTTATTGTTGTACATTCCTGAATCAAGGCTAAACAGTCGTGACCAGGCGCGTCCTCATGGACAGGGGGACCGGTAAGAAAACAGGCTGGATTGATAGTGGTACAGTATTTAAATGTCAGACGTGGATTGTTCAAAGGTATATCTCATACCTGTTCTGACGAGCTGCGGTAAGATGCTGAGTCTGCAGTTGCCTCAGTAGTGCGATGACCGAGTGGGAGCTATACACCGTAATATCCTGTTGGAGGGTGAGAGCATGTAATGGCTATGCGATGGCATTGATTGAACGTAAATCCTGTACTAATCGGTACTGGTCTGGTTTGGCTGGTTTAGGCACAGCAAGTAGGGGGGTGTTACATTCTGATTGGCAAGGGACCAAAATACCCTGTTTCAACAGCTCTTGAATTAATTTATCTATTGATGGAGCAGCTTGAGATTTCAGGGGGTATTGTCGAATGGAAGGTAGCTTTACATGATCCTTAATCATCACCTTAATAGGTGTAACATTTGTCTTTCCCACTTGTGATGGGTATTCCGCCCAGACCTGTGGATTGACATATTCCAACACATCATGTCCCCTGTGATGCTGCAGTCGAGTGTTAATCGTTTTAGGGACCTCAAAATATTTTATGGTAGTGCCGTCCGGCATGACTTGAAGTGCGTAGTCTGTTGGATCTGAATGATCCACTGCCCTCCTGACCATTCGCCCCATATCCTTGGCATGGTACTGGTCATGGATCTGACGTGTAATATGAGGGCTTACCGAAGCTGACTGTGGCCATAAATGTGGTGATTTTGTAACAAAATCGGCTGTACCTTCTTTTCCCGTGACTGTGGCTGTAACCTTGACTGGCCATTCGGTCTCAAATAATGGCCGGTATTTGTCCTCCAACTCCCTGTTTCGTCCAGTTCTGTCATAGGTCAGGGTAACGTGATGCAGTGACTGTTTAACGTCTAACGTCCACCACTGGGGGGTGATAGAAATGTTGTCTCATCCTCCTCTTCGCTGATCCACCCACCCAAAGTCACTATATTGGGGCTCCTGCTGGTAAACTACCATTTCTGCCGCTTGTTGGGGTCGCAGATCATCCTTTTTCATTACATACTCAGTCTTAACCTTTGTAACTGAGCCTCCTTCTTGGCCTACACCCTTCTTCCAGTAAAGTCTGACTGCCCTTGCCATCTGGGAAGGGTCGTTCTCTGTCCAATTCATGTTATTACATTTCACAGCAGTAACCACAGAAGGTGGTAGGCAATGCATTAACATAGCACAGTATTGAGGGGAATTCTGACCATTTTGATACAGCAAATCGCCTGACTGCCCCCGGTAGATTTCATTAAAACGCTCCAGAAATTCCTCTGGCTCTTCAGTCTTCCTAGGTTTTAGGTCTAAGATAACAGAAAGATTTATGGGCCTTTGAAATGTGCTATTCAACGCATTCAAGATCTGTGTCCTTCTTTTCTCTATTTGCTCCTTTTTTTTTAAACTTAAAAATGTTTGAAAATTCAAATTGAATTACTGCAACTTGCAAGCTTAGCTCTGATCTCAACTCAGAACTAAATTTACAATTTGCTTAACACAAACTTGTATAACATTTACAACTTAATTATTTCTTTATCTTAACAATTTTTCTTTTCACAAGTTATTTTCTTTTACATACACATAAGTATTAGCAAAATCAACTATCATCTCCAGATTGACACTTTTTAAAATGGTGTCCATGATCTTCTTTAAGTTTCTATTAATCTCCAGATAAAATGAGATAAACCTTATTTCAAGTAAGTAAAACTTAAGATTCTGGCAATTTCAATCAATTGCTTTCGAAAATAATAACTTTTATCAAAGAGGTGGAGAAACCCACTGGTTTCCTTTAATTAATTCAAAACGTAACTTTGCTGGAGTTCACTGACTCAAGGGAAAGGTATCCGATTACACTAGCGACTGGCGCTGTTATCTCAAGGCCTGAGTGAGAAGCACTGTCTGTCTTTTACTTTGCCTGCTGCTGTTAACCCTTTGAGAGACTTCTGCTTCAACCAATCTGCAGCATTCCCCACAATCTCAACTAGCCCTCGGAACTGCGTTTTTCGCCAATACAGTCCAAGGAGACAATTTTAGCTTAATCAACTATATTTTTAACACACAGACATATAGAGGTGAACCATTTTCAATTTCAAATGTTACATCTACCTCTCATAACGTAACCCAATCGAATCAACTCACAAATAAAGTTGAACCATTTATATTTTAAATGTTACATCAACAATACAGCCTACCCCAGCCGAATTAACTCACAAATAAAGTTGAACCATTTATATTTTAAATGTTACATCAACAATACAGCCTACCCCAGCCGAATTAACTCACAAATAAAGTTGAACCATTTATATTTTAAATGTTACATCAACAATACAGCCTACCCCAGCCGAATTAACTCACAAATAAAGTCCCATCAATTAAAATGCTAATCCCCAGACTGACCTGTGATTTCGTCGAGGCGGTATTTCTGTGACCAGACTAATCGGACGATAAGAAGAGGGGAACAATCAATGCGCGGTCCTTTTCCAGTTCTACATTGAGGGCCCTTTGTTCCCCATCCTCCTGTTCATAATCAGTCTAATTCTGATTTCGCAGTTGGATCAGGATCGCCCTGAGAAATCCCGGTTTTCGGCACCAAATGTTGATTCCCAAATTTCTTTCTCCGTCAGTCTGGCCTCAATAAAAGTTGAGATGGATTTGCACGTAAAAAGAAGTTATTTATTTAGCTTGCAAGCTTGATTCATCTTACAGAAACATAAGAGACATCCAGTCTCCTACACTCCAGAAAGCGAATGAACAAAGAAACAAAGGGATCTCTGCAAATCAATTCAAATGGTATCAAGTTTCACATACTCGACGCCCATAGGTCAGCCTATATCCCTCCTGGCCTGTTTGATCTATTCTGATTGGCTCACTTCCAATCCCTTTCTCTGGCCCCTATCAATGCAGCATCACTCTCATAGACACACCTCTTCCTGCTTTTTCCATGCGGTCTCAATCCCTTTGTCTCTATCTGCCAGAATCAAAGTGGCTTATTTCTACATTACATTAACTAGTATCTCTAAAGTAACTATTTTATATCACATTCGTCAGCAGCAAAGGGCAAATCACTGTTGTCTGGTGGTGGCGGTGACTCTGGCTTTGGAAGGGAATATTGGGGGCCAAACATGTCCTGGTCTTGGTTCCAGGGGCTGGAGTGACTGGGGCCGGGGAGGTTGTACCAGTGGTCAGTGATCGTGGTCAATTCGGGAAGGCTGGCGCTATCGTCTGAATCAAGCTCAAGGTGGAAAGTGATACGTGTGGGCAGAGACAAGGTCTGGTCCGTGGGCGTGGATGTGCTGTCATGGCTGGGGGAGGGTTGGACTAGGTTGTCGATGGGCGGTGCGGAACCGTCTGCTATTGCCAAGGAGACGTAGTGGGAGTGGCTACATTTGGTTCCATAGACTTTGAGGTGGTTGATGTGGAACCAACCAGGTTTACAATTGGCTAACGTTATGTTGTACACAGAGGGGCTCACTTTGTCCGAAATGGAGTAGGGTCCTGCAAATTTAGAGGAGAGGTACGACATGGGATTGTACACGGAAACTATCATTTGCTCATCGTATACTCTACGGGTGGACTGTTTTATCAATGCAGGCCTTACTCTGCTTTTTCCTAGCGCCGAGTCGGACAGCTGCAGCGAGCTGTGCTTCTTTAATATTTTCCGTGACTTGATGGACTGCGTTTTCATGGGGAGGGCGGTGACTGTGGGGCTTGCCAAATCGAGACCTAATAAATATTCAGTTCCTTTCAAGGGCCGTCCGGTCATGAGAGTGTGGGGGGTGAAATCTCTGGAACTGGATACTGTGTTCCTAATAAACATGAGGGCGAATGGGAGGACTTTGTCCCATGTGGTGATAGGCTGTTGCACCATTTTCCTAATAGTAGCTTTCAAGGTGCGATTCATTCGTTCAACAATGCCGCTGGATTGGGGGTGATACGCTATGCGAAATTTTTCGTAATTCCAAAAATCGTTAGGACATTTTGCATGGCTCTGCCGGTGAAATGGGAACCTGTGTCTGACTCAATGCTGCGGGAATACCACAGCGTGTAAATATCTGTTGGGTCAAAATCTGAGCTCCGGCTTTCGCTGTGTTCGTCCGGGATGTAATGCTTCTACCCATTTTGTAAAGGTGTTGATGACTACGAATACATATTTACACCATTTCTGCGGGGGAGGGGGTGGGGGTGACGGGGGGGGGGGGGGGGGTGGGGGGGGGGGGGGGCGGGGACGGGGACGGGACACACACCAATGTAGTTGAACTGTAAATTTGCCCATAGCCCATTAACAGGTCGGGTATTCCTCAATTGTCCTTCCTTTAAGTACCTTTCAGAATTGTTCTATGCACAGATTAAACAATTCTCAACATAATGCATGACGTCGGCTTTTAAATGAGGCCACCAGCACAAAGGTCTTAAATGGGCAATTGTATTGTCTATCTCCTGATGTCCGTGTCCCTCACGAAACTGGTAAATTATCTGGTTTCTGTCCTGGGTGGGGACCACATAAATTCTATTTTTCAAAATTATTCCGTCCTGTACCGTCAGTGTGTCCTTGAATTTGTCGTAGGGGGCTGGGACATTACATATAATTTACAGTGCAGAAGGAGGCCATTCGGCCCATCGAGTCTGCACCAGCTCTTGGAAAAAGCACCCTACCCAAGGTCAACACCTCCACCCCATCCCCATAACCCAGCAACACCACCCAACACTAAGGGCAACTTTGGACACTAAGGGCAATTTAGAACAACCAATCCATCTGACCCGCACATCTTTGGACTGTGGGAGGAAACCGGAGCACCCGGAGGAAACCCACGCACAGACAGGGAGCATGTGCAGAGTCTGCACAGACAGTGTCCCAAGCCTGAATCGAACCTGGGATCCTGGAGCTGTGAAGCAATTGTGCTATCCACAATGCTACCGTGCTGCCCTGTCTAAAACCTGCTTTAGAGTGTCGTCTGCCTTTTGGGCCTGGGCTAAATCTTCGATATTTGTCTGTTAAACCTGGACTGCGTGTATCGGTTCACTTTTGGGGGGGTTACAAAAAGTGTCCGTGGCGTGATCCTGACTTGGCTAAGTCCTTTACGTTACCCGATGGGGAGGAACGATGATGGATTCTCGCTTTGATTATGCCATATGTGCGGTCTCTTGCTGTCTTAAGGATATGCTTCAACAATGGGGCTGAGGGTAGTGGTTTACCATCAGCGGATACGAATCCTCGAGATTCCCATAGGGGCAGGAATTCTGTCAGACTATTGCAGATATATAACCTGTCTGAATGTATGTCCGCTGGACTCGGAAATGAATCTGGCTGCTGCACTACATATGCTACAGCTGCTAACTCGGCTGCTTGTGATCCTTGGTGGCCGAGTAATTTTTCGGAAATTTCCTCTAATGCACTTCCCTGGGCGTCTTCCTCATACATCCCACAACCAATCATTCTCTTTCCATTCACAATGGTGAAGGAACAGCCTAAGTAAATTTTTAAAGTGTTGTCCGTGGTCTGGGGATTCTGTGTTCTGATGCTTGCTCGTGAGTTTAGCGACTTCGGAATAAAGGTTCCTGTGTGGTGTTTGGCTGCAATGATCTGGCACTCATGTGGGGATCCTGCATACTGAAGGTTGTCTACTAACAATGTGTGGGTCTTTGTACGTTTAACTGTCATGTCCCTTCCCTGTAACAACATTGGCCAGCCACCTGCTCTAATCCTGCTGACTGAACCGCCCTTTAACCTACTATCTAACAACAGCTGCGTTGGGGTGTGCTCAGTTAAAACCCTTACTGGGTTAAGGCCTTTGATATAATCAAAATACTGCACTGCCCAAAAGACTGCGAGCAAGTGCCGCTCGCAGGCTGATAATCCTTGCTCTACGGGATCCAAAGTTCGTGAGGCATAGGCTACGGGTCCTAAGCAGTCATGTCTTTCCTGTAGGAGTATTGCTGATAGATTAGGTCGATGGTCGCTACTACTATGGCGTAGGGAGAATGTGTGTTTCGAACTTGCAAAGCGGTGGCTCTGCCCAGGGCGCCTTTTAATTCATCGATGGCGTCCGTGTGCTGAGGAAGCCATTCCCATGGGGCGTTCTTTTTAAGGAGCTCTGAGAGTGGGGCTGCTTTTGTGGCAAAACCATCTATACAGTTCCTACTATATCCAACTATTCCTAAGAATGACCGGAGTGCAGTGACATTGTGGGGCAGGGGCAATTTAAATATTGACTCAATTAGTTTGTTCAATCTCTCTATACCCGTGGGTAGAGAAGTGCCTAACCTAATGGTGCCTAAATAAAGGACCTTTCGTTGTAGGATCTGGGATTTTTTCGGGTAAACCTTGCATCCAATTGATGTAAGAGACCTAGCAATTCTGAAAGAAGCTTAACATGCACTTCCTTTGTGTCCATCTGTAGGAGTAACTCGGCCAAATACTGAATAAGGCATTCGGGGAGGGAAAAATTGGAAAGTTCGTTGGCCAAATGTCGGTGAAAAACGGAGGGGGGGTTGTGGAAAAGTTTGCGGCAGACATGTCCACGTATACTTCTGCCCTTGAAATGTGAACGCGAACTTGTATTGACAGGCCTTATCTAAGGGGATGGGCCAGAAGCCATTGCTAATGTCCAGCACTGTAAAGTACTTTGCGTGTACCCCCTGTTTGAACATGGTTTCGGGACCCGTGGCAACGGTGGGGGCTGCTCATGGCGTGACCTTGTTGAGCTCTCGGTAGTCAATGATTAATCTCCATGAACCGTCGGGTTTCTTTACGCTCCAAATTGGGGCGTTGTTTGTTGAGGCTACGGGCCGAATTATTCCTTGATCTAGTAAGCTATTGATGACTTTTCAGATCTCACCTTCGGCTTGCTGTGGGAAACCGTATTGCTTCTGGGACTTGGGATCGGGACCTGAAATTATGACCATGCCAGGGATCGTCCCACAATCGTGTTTGTGTTGGGCGAAGGATGCTTTATGTTTTCTCAGGACCTCCCTAATTGTCTGGTCTGTACTAATTGTTTGCGGACCAAACCAATAGTCTCCTACTGAGCAAATCCTATGTTCGTAGTCCCCTACTGTGAGCGTGGGGAGGGCTCCCGCTGTTTTGGCCATTTTCCATACACACCAATTAACGGGGTCAAAGGAAATGTTGTGGGAGCTCATATAGTCGATTCCTAGAATGTGCTCGGCTATTTGGGGCAAGTCGACTAAAACAACGGAGTGCCTGGTGTTTATGGTTCCTATCTGAATATCTACGGGGGAATATCTATCCCTGCTGTAATGTCCTGTAAATCCACTAAGGGTGATGGTGTCTGTGGTGGGCCATGTGTCGCACTGAAACATTGCGGAGGAGTTTAAAGTGGTGCAGAACCCTCCTGTGTCCCAAAGGAATGTCCTACTGGTGTCCCCGGACTGTGCCTGTGACTACTGGTCTGCCTGATTTGTCCAGAGTGTGTCGCAGACCCAAGTTGGAGAGTCCGAACACCGTCAATCTGTGGTAATGATTAATGCATTATCTGAACGGGCGCTGATGCAATGTATGGGCCTAACATTGTTCCGAGTTGGGGCGCTCGATTGCTGGTGCCATTGCTGGTTCGGGGGTTTTGTCTGCATTAGCGGACGTAATGTCCCATGTGTCCACAGTTACAGCAACCTGGTGGTGCCTGTTCTCTGGGATGCTGTCCTTCATGTCCGCCCTCTTTTACCCATGCTGTGTCCTGATTAGTCCGGACTGGGTGCATATTCGCCTCTGCCTTTTCCTGATCTGCCTTCCTATGTAGGGATTATCCCCAAACTCTGGAGAGTCGCTTTAACACCCAAGCTTCATTATGTGTGGCGTCTGCGGGGTGGTAATTTACACAAGCCTTTTTACCTGCTTCTGGGGCGTGGGAGACAGAAGTGCGAGCCCATTTAATTGTGTCATCGTAATCTAAGTGTGCGTGGGTCAAATCCACAAATACGGCTTTAAAATGGACCCAGCGGCGACCTGCAAATGCAGTCGGATGCTCTCCCTTCTTTTGCTTACTGCGGTTCAAACATTCTATGGGGTCTCCCTTGTTGTACAATCGGATCTAAAATAGCTGTTTTCATTTCTTGTAGAGGTTCTCCTCCTACATTCTGGGGTTCTGGTAAAGCTGAGCTAACGGACGGGTCAAGGCTCATGGTTGTAAGCTTAACTTCCTCCCTTTCGTGCAGACCGTACATAACCGTTTGCCGTCGTACTCTCTCAAATAAATTATGTGGGTCTGCTGTGGGTTCGATTGGTTCAATTTTGGCGCAGGCATCTCTCAATTGGGTGATGGTTAGTGGGGTGGTGTACACAAAGTCAGGCTCATCCCGATCCGATGACCTGCGCTGTGTGGTGACTGGATTCATGGATGTGTGTGCTGCCTGTGCAGTCGGTGATGCGGGTGCTTTCCTTTTCGGGGCCTAGGGGGCTCTATTGTGATTTTCGGTATCCTCCACATATCTATGGGCGGTTTCATTTAGTTCTTGCCAATTGGGGCCATTCTCCTCATCTAACCCTTGTCCAAAGGTATCTCTGAATCCGTTTTGCACTGACAACAGTGACTGCAACTTCTCTATTTGTCGTCTCCATTTCGCGTGATCTACTGTGCTCTGTCTTTGTTCTGTGGTGGAGCTATGGAGTGCTCGTAAAGCTGCCTTCAAATCCGCGCACTGTCTCGTTAACTGTGCTACCTGCTGTTCTGTCTCGTCTCGTACCAGGACTGCGCGCTGTGTATCTTGGTCGGCTTTATCGTACTTCGTCTGAAAGCTGCTAAGGTGAAGTAAACAAGATTGGTGTGCCCTTTTCACATCAGCCATCTCTTTATCTTTAGCTGTCAATTGTTCCCGGAGTGCTCATTAATCTTTTCACATTCACTATAGTTCCCCTCATTCGTCTCTTTCGCAATTAGCTGCCTGCGGAGCGTCCTCACGACCTCCTCTGAACAAAGAACGCAGAACAAAGAAATGTACAGCACAGGATCAGGCCCATCGGCCCTCCAAGCCCGTGCCGACCATGCTGCCCGATTAAACTACAATCTTCGACACTTCCTGGGTCCGTATTCCTCTATTCCCATCCTATTCATGTATTTGTCAAGATGCCCCTTAAATGTCACTATCGTCCCTGCTTCCACCACCTCCTCCGGTAGCGAGTTCCAGGCACCCACTACCCTTTGCGTAAAAAACATGCTTCGTGCATCTACTCTAAGCCTTGCCCCTCTCACCTTAAACCTATATCCCCAAGTAATTGACCCCTCTACCCTGGGGAAAAGCCTCTGACTATCCACTCTGTCTATGTCACTCATAATTTTGTAGACCTCTATCAGGACTTCCCTCAACCTCCTTCGTTCCAGTGAGAACAAACCGAGTTTATTCAACCGCTCCTCATAGCTAATGCCCTCCATACCAGGCAACATTCTGGTAAATCTCTTCTGAACCCTCTCTAAAGCCTCCACATCCTTCTGGTAGTGTGGCGACCAGAATCGAACACTATACTCCAAGTGAGGTAACTAAGGTTCTATACAGCTGCAACATGAGTTGACAATTCTTAAACTCAATGCCCTGGCCAATGAAGGGAAGCATGCCGTCTGCTTCTTGACTACCTTCGCCACCTGTGTTGCCCCTTTCAGTGACCTGTGGACCTGTACTCCTAGACCTCTCTGACTTTCTTTACTCTTGAGGGTTCTACCATTCACTGTATATTCCCTACCTGCATTAGACCTTCCAAAATGCATGACATCACATTTGTCCGGATTAAACTCCATCTGCCATCTCCCCGCCCAAGTCTCCAAACAATCTAAATCCTGCTGTATCCTCTGACAGTCGTCATCGCTATCGGGAATTCCACCAACCTTTGTGTCGTCTGCAAATTTACTAATCAGACCAGTTACATTTTCCTCCAAATCATTTATATATACTACAAACAGCAAAGGTCCCAGCACTGATCCCTGCGATCACCACTGGTCACAGACCTCCAATTAGAAAAGCATCCTTCTATTGCTACTCCCTGCCTTCGGTGACCAAGCCAGTTCTCTATCCACCTTGCCAGCTCACCCCTGATCCCGTGTGACTTCACCTTTTGTAGTAGTCTGCCATGAGGGACCTTGTCAAAGGCCTTACTGAAGTCCATATAGACAACATTCACTGCCCTACCTGCATCAATCATCTTTGTGACCTCCTAGAAAAACTCTATCAAGTTAGTGAGACACGACCTCCCCTTCACAAAACCATCCTGCCTCTCACTAATACGCACATTTGCTTCCAAATGGGAGTAGATCCTGTCTCGAAGAATTATCTCCAGTAATTTCCCTACCACTGAAGTAAGGCTCACCGGGCTGTAGTTCCCTGGATTATCCTTGCTGCCGTTCTTAAACAGAGGAACAACATTGACTATTCTCCAGTCCTCCGGGACAACACCTGAAGACAGTGAGGATCCAAAGACTTATGGCAAGGCCTCAGCAATTTCCTCTCCAGCCTCCTTCAGTATTCTGGGGGTAGATCCCATCAGGCCCTGGGGACTTATCTACCTTAATATTTTTTAAGACGCCCAACACCTCGTCTTTTTGGATCTCAATGTGACCCAGGCTATCTACACACCCTCCTCCAGACTCAACGTCCACCAATTCCTTCTCTTTGGTGAATACTGATGCAAAATATTCATTTAGTACCTCGCCCATTTCCTCTGGCTCCACACATAGATTCCCTTGCCTATCCTTCAGTGGGCCAACCCTTTCCCTGGCTACCCTCTTGCTTTTTATGTACGTGTAAAAAGCCTTGGGATTTTCCTTAACCCTATTTGCCAATGACTTTTCGTGACCCCTTCTATCCCTCCTGACTCCTTGCTTAAGTTACTTCCTACGTTCCTTATATTCCACACAGGCTTCGTCTGTTCCCAGCATTTTAGCCCTGACAAAAGCCTCCTTTTTCTTTTTGACGAGGCCTACAATATCTCACGTTATCCATGGTTCACGAAAATTGCCGTATTTATCCTTCTTCCTCACAGGAACATGCCGGTCCTTTCAACTGACACTTGAAAGCCTCCCACATGTCAGATGTTGATTTGCCCTCAAACATCCGCCCCCAATCTAGGTTCTTCAGTTCCCTCCTAATATTGTTTTAATTAGCCTTCCCCCAATTTAGCACATGCCTCCTAGGACCACTCTTATCCTTGTCCACCACCACTTTAAAACTTACTGAATTGTGGTCACTGTTTGCGAAATGCTCCCCTACTGAAACTTCTAACTACTGGCCGGGCTCATTCCCCAATACCAGGTCCAGTACCGCCCCTTCCCTAGTTGCACTGTCTACATATTGTTTTAAGAAGCCCTCCAGGATGCTCCTTACTCTACCACGTCGAAGCCCCTGGCACTAAATGAGTCCCAGTCAATATTGGGGAAGTTGAAGTCTCCCATCACCATAACCCTGTTGTTTTTACTCTTTTCCAAAATCTGTCTACCTATCTGCTCCTCTATCTCCCGCTGGCTGTTGGGAGGCCTGTAGTAAACCCCCAACATTGTGACTGCACCCTTCTTATTCCTGATCTCCACCCATATAGCATCACTGCCCTCTGAGGTGTCCTCCCGTAGTACAGCTGTGATATTCTTCCTAACCAGTAGCGCAACTCCGTCACCCCTTTTACATCCCTCTCTATCCCGCCTGAAACATCTCTATCCTGGAACGTTTAGCTGCCAATCTTGCCCTTCCATCAAACAGGTCTCTGTAATGGCAACAACATCATAGTTCCAAGTACTAATCCAAGCTCTAAGCTCATCTGCCTTACCCGTAATACTTCTTGCATTAAAACATATGCACTTCAGGCCACCAGACCCGCTGTGTTCAGCAACCACTCCCTGTCTGCTCTGCCTCAGAGCCCCACTGTCCATATTCCCTAGTTCTCCCTCAATGCTCTCACCTTCTGACCTATTGCTCCCGTGCCCACTCCCTGCCATACTAATTTAAACCCTCCCGTGTGACACTAGCAAGCCTCGCGGCCAGGATATTTATGCCTCTCCAGTTTAGATGCAACCCGTGCTTCTTATATAGGTCACACTTGCCCCGGAAGAGCTCCCAGTGGTCCAGATAACGGAAACCCTTCCTCCTACACCAGCTGTTTAGCCACGTGTTTAGCTGCTCTATCTTCCTATGTCTAGCCTCACTGGCACGTGGCACAGGGAGTAATCCCGAGATTACAACCCTCGAGGTCCTGTCTTTTAACTTTCTGCCTAGCTCCCCGAACTCCTGCTGCAGGACCTCATGCCCCTTCCTGCCTATGTCGTTAGTACCAATATGTACAAAGACCTCTGCCTGTTTGCCCTCCCCCTTCAGGATGCCCTCTACCCGATCGGAGACATCCTGCGCCCTGGCACCAAGGAGGCAACATACCATCCTGGAGTCTCTTCCACGTCCACAGAAGCGCATATCTGTGCCCCTGACTATAGAGTCCCCTGTTACTATTGCTCTTCTGCGCTTTGACCCTCCGTTCTGAACATCAGAGCCAGCCGTGGTGCCGCTGCTCTGGCTGCTGCTGTTTACCCCTGATAGGCTATCCCCCGCGACAGTATCCAAAGGGGTATACGTGTTCGAGAGGGGGACAACCACAGGGGATTCCTGCACTGACTGCCTGCCCTTTCTGGTGGTCACCCATTTCTCTGCCTGCACCTTGGGTGTGACCACATTTATATAACTGCGATCTATGACGCTGTCCGCTACCTGCATGCTCCTAAGTGCATCCAATTGCTTCTCCAACCGAACCATGCGGTCTGTGAGGAGCTCCAGTTGGGTGCACTTTCTGCAGATGAAGCCATCCGGGACGCTGGAAGCCAACAGGACCTGCCACATCTCACAGTCAGAGCACTGCACCCCTCTAACTGACATTGCGTCAATTAATTAGTACATTAAAATTAAAAGTAAAATTTTTTTTTAACAAAAAAGTTACTGTTAACTATCTGTTTCCTAGCACTAGATTTCTACTATAAATGTGAAAGCTAAATATAGTACTCTCCGATCTCTGGCTTAGATACCCCTCTAAATGATAATTAAGTAATTATGTTTAATTACAGTCACCCCAGTCACCCCAGTCCAACGCCGGCATCGCCACATTATGTTTAATTAGTTAGCAATGCTTATTTTTTTAAAATTTAGTGTAGATTCCCAACCAGTCACTCAGGTCACAGCTTTTATGTGATGTCACTTCAGTTCCTCCCCCCCTGCCCCCCTCCTCACACACACAGACACAATTTGAAAAGGTAATAAAAGTAAAAATGAGTAAAAATCACTTACTTACCTTCTGAGGGCCTTACATGTTCTCACAGTCTCTCCCCGCACGGCTCCCGAAACTAGGCCGCGATCTTTTTAAATCTCCGCTCCGACTCGCAGCTCCCGCTCTTTTTAAATCTCTGCTCCGACTCGTAGCTCCCGCTCTTTGTAAATCTCCGCTCCGACTCGCAGCTCCCGTTCTTTTAAAATCTCCGCTCCGACTCGCAGCTCCCGCGCTTTTTAAATCTCCGCTCCGACTCGCAGCTCCCGTTCTTTTAAAATCTCCGCTCTGACTCGCAGCTCCCGCGCTTTTTAAATCTCCGCTCCGACTCGCAGCTCCCGCGCTTTTTAAATCTCCGCTCCGACTCGCAGCTCCCGCGCTTTTTAAATCTCCGCTCTGACTCTCAGCTCCCGCTCTTTTTAAATCTCCACTCCGACTCGCAGTTCCTGCTCTTTTTAAATCTCCCCTCCGACTCGCAGCTCCCGCGCTTTTTATATCTCTGCTCCGACTCGCAGCTCCGGCTCTTTTTAAATCTCCGCTCCGACTCGCAGCTCCTGTGCTTTTTAAATCTACGCTCCGACTCCCAGCTCCCGCACTTTTTAAATCTACGCTCCTACTCGCAGCTCCCGCGCTTTTTAAATCTCCGCTCCGACTCGCAGCTCCGGCGCTTTTTAAATCTCCGCTCCCACTCGCAGCTCCTGCGCTTTTTAAATCTACGCTCCGACTCCCAGCTCCCGCACTTTTTAAATCTACGCTCCGACTCGCAGCTCCCGCGCTTTTTAAATCTCCGCTCCGACTCGCAGCTCCCGCGCTTTTTAAATCTCCGCTCCGATTCGCAGCTCCCGCGCTTTTTAAATCTCCGCTCCGACTCGCAGCTCCCGCGCTTTTTAAATCTTCGCTCCGACTCGCAGCTCCCGCGCTTTTTAAATCTCCGCTCCGACTCGCAGCTCCCGCGCTTTTTAAATCTTCGCTCCGACTCGCAGCTCCCGCGCTTTTTAAATCTACGCTCCGACTCGCAGCTCCCGCGCTTTTTAAATCTCCGCTCCGACTCGCAGCTCCCGCGCTTTTTAAATCTTCGCTCCGACTCGCAGCTCCCGCGCTTTTTAAATCTCCGCTCCGACTCGCAGCTCCCGCGCTTTTTAAATCTCCACTCCGACACGCAGCTCCCGCGCTTTTTAAATCTGTGACTCGCAACTGTGCCAAACAGGACACTATTGGCATCGGCTTTCGAACTTACGCTGCGTTTTACTTATGTACCTCGGTTAGGTTGTCCCACCAGGTTTGTCCAATATTTCCTGCACCTGAGTCATCATTTCTTTTTTTTTGTTTAAAAAAAAAAATTTAGAGTACCAAATTCATTTTTTCCAATTAAGCGGCAATTTAGCATGGCCAATCCACCTACCCGGCACATCTTTGGGTTGTGGGGGCGAAACCCACGCAAAAATGGGGAGAATGTGAAAACTCCACATGGACAGTGAGTCAGAGCCGGGATCGAACCTGGGACCTCGGCGCCGTGAGGCTGCAGTGCTAACCCACTGTACTGGAGGAGGTATCTGGGACGTATGAGGTGGTGAAAAAATCCATCTTAAGTGCATATGAACTAGTGCCTGAAACGTACAGACAAAGGTTTAGAAAATTAAGGAAAGAATTTGGTCAAACATACATGGAGTTTGAAAGGGTCAACCAGTAATTTTGATAGGTGGATAAGGACTTTGAAAATAGACCAAACGTATGAAGCTCTCAGAGAAATTATACTTTTGGAGGAGTTTAAAAATTCAATTCCTCATATAGTGAGAACTCATGTGGAAGAGCAAAGGGTTAAAACTGCGAGATTAGCAGCGGAAATGGCAGATGATTAAGAATTAGTTCATAAATCAAAGCTTGGTTTCCGACATCAGTTTCAGCCTGTGAGGGATATAAACTGGGGACATGAGATATACTCAAGTGGTAAAGGTACCGGTGATCTGTTGGGAGATAAAAAGGAGAGTATACCTCAGATTTAAATTGAAATCCAGGAGGGTGGAAAATAAATGAAAAGTTTCAAATGTTTTGACTGTAATCAACTAGGCCATGTAAAGTCACAGTGCTGGTGGCTGAAGAAAAGCACTGGGAAGGTTGATGTGGTAAAACAGGATAAGGGTTTGTTAGAGTGGTAAAGGAAATCCCAAGGGAAACGAATTAGGTGCAATAGATTGCACAGACTGTTCAAGAGGTGATTGATAAGAAGATGCCAGATGTGTTTCAAGAATTTACTTGTGTGGGTAAAGTTTACTCACGTGTATCAGGAGGAGTAGGTAAATAAGTCACAATTTTAAGAGATACGGGAACTAGTCAATCTTTAATGGATGAGTTATGTATGTTCGGAAGAATGTTGCCAGTAAAGGTGGTAATATGTGGAATTTAGGCTGAGAGGAGTGGCATTCCATTATACAAGGTAAGGTTGGAAATTACAGTGAAGAGTGGTGAAGTGGTAGTAGGAGTAATAGAGAAACTAACTTGTCCAGGAATACAGCTTACCTTGGGTAATGATATAGCTGGATCGCAAGTGGGAGTGATGCCTAATGTGGTTGATACGCCAGTGAAAAATCAGACACCTGAAGTGTTGAAGGACTAATATCCTGGGATTTTTCCGGATTGTGTAGTAACAAGGTCGCAAAGTCATTGGTTACGTCAAGAGGAGAAATCTAAGAATGAAGATGAAGTTGAAGTGCAATTATCAGAAACGATTTTTGATCAGATGGTTGAAAAAGAACAAGAACAGGAGGAGGATGAGGCGGTTATTTTTAGTTCAGGAAAATTGGCGGAGTTACAACAGAAAGATATAAAAATAAAACGGATATATCAGAAAGCATATACGGTAGAGGAATGTGAGTATAAACCAGAGTGTTATTACCGTGATTATTGATGAGAAAATGGATACCTTTACATATGCAGGCGGATGAAAAGTGGGCATAAGTTCATCAAGTAGTATTGCCGGTAGGGTATAGAAAGGCGGTGTTGCGAGTTGCACATGAGGTACCAGTGGGAGGTCATTTGGGGAGAAAGAAATCTCAAGCTAAAATGCAGAAACATTTATTGGCCTGGACTATATAAAGATGTAGTAAAATTTTGACAATCATGTCACAAATGTCAACTGACAGGGAAACCTTAAGCAGTGATAAACCCAGCGCCCTTAATATCCAATCCAGCATTGGATGAACCTTTTACAAAGGGTCCTAATTGCGTAGGAACGCTTCCGAAAACTAAAAGTGGAAATCTACATCTATTGATTTTAATGGATGTGTCTACTAGGTTTCCAGAGGCCATTCCAGTCCGTAATATTACAGCTAAAAAAGATTGTGGAGGAATTACTTAAATTTTTTACGAGATTGGACTTCCCACAGAAATACAACCGGATCAAGGATCAACTTTTACATAAGAACTTAAGAACATAAGAACTAGGAACAGGAGCCGGCCATCTGGCCCCTCGAGCCTGCTCCGCCATTCAATGAGATCATGGCTGATCTTTGTGGACTCAGCTCCACTCTCCGGCACGTACACCATATCCCCTAATCCCTTTATTCTTTAGAAAGGTATCTATCTTTTTCTTCAAAACGTTTAAAGAAGGAGCCTCAACTGCTTCACTGGGCAAGGAATTCCAGAGATTCACAACCCTTTGGGTGAAGAGGTTCCTCCTAAACACGGTCCTAAATCTACTTCCCCTTATTTTGAGGCTATGCCCCCTAGTTCTGCTTTCCCGATCAGTGGAAACAACGTGCCCGCATCTATCCTATCTATTCCCTTCATAATTTGTATGTTTCAATAAGATCCACCTCCCCCCCCCCCCCGCATCCTTCTAAACTCCAATGAGTACAGTCCCAGTCTACTCAACCTCTCGTCAAAATCTAATCCCCTCAACTCTGGGATCAACCTAGTGAATCTCCTCTGCACTCCCTCCAGTTCCAAGATGTCCTTTCTCAGGTAAGGAGACCAAAACTGAACACAATACTCCATATGAGGCCTCACCAACACAATATACAATTGCAGCATAACCTCCCTAGTCTTGAACTCCATCCCTCTAGCAATGAAAGACAATACTCGATTAGCCTTCTTAATCACCTGCTGCACCTGCATACCAATTTTTTGCGACTCGTGCACCAGCACACCCAGGTCCCTCTGCGTAGCAGCATGTTTTAACATCTTACCGTTTAAATAATAATCCATTCTGCTGTTATTCCTCCCAAAATGGATAGCCTCACACTTGGCAACATTGAATTCCATCTGCCAGACCCTAGCCCATTCACCTAACCTATCCAAATCCTTCTGCAGACTTACGGTATCCTCTTCCCTTTTTGCTTTACCACTCATCTTCGTGTCGTCTGCAAACTTTGACACATTGCACTTGGTCCCCAACTCCAAATCGTCTATGTAAATTATGAACAACTGCGGGCCCAACACTGATCCTTGAGGGACCCCACTAGTTACAGGTTGCCAACCAGAGAAACACCCATTTATCCCCACACTCTGCTTTCTGTTAGTTAACCAATCCTCTACCCATGCTACCACTTTACCCTCAATGCCATGCATCTTTAGTTTATGCAGCAACCTTTTGTGTGGCACCTTGTCAAAGGCTTTCTGGAAATCCAGATATACCACATCCATTGGCTCCCCGTTATCTACTGCACTGGTAACGTCCTCAAAAAATTGAACCACATTAGTCAGACACGACCTACCCTGTGTGAACCCATGCTGCGTCTGCCCAATGGGACAATTTCCCTCCAGGTGCCCCGCCATTTCCTCCTTAATGATAGATTCCAGCATTTTCCCTACAACCGAAGTTAAGCTTACCGGCCTATGATTACCCGCTTTCTGCCGACCTCCTTTTTTAAACAGTGGTGTCACGTTTTCTACTTTCCAATCCTCTGGGACCACCCCAGATTCTAGTGACTTTTGATAAATTATCACTAGTGCGTTTACAATTTCCCTAGCCATCTCTTTTAACACTCTGGGATGCATCCCATCAGGGCCAGGAGACTTGTCTATCTTTAGCCCCATTAGCTTGCCCAATACTTCCTCCTTAGTGATTACAATCATCTCAAGGTCCTCACCTATCATATCCTTATTTCCATCAGTCACTGGCATATTATTTGTGTCCTCCACTGTGAAGACTGGCCCAAAAAACCTGTTCAGCTCCTCAGCCATTTCCCCGCCTCCTCTTATTAAATCTCCCTTCTCATCGTCCAAAGGACCAATATTTACCTTAGCCACTCTTTTTTGTCTTATATATTTGTAGAAGCTTTTACTATCTGCTTTTATTTTCTGAGCCAGTATACTTTCATAGTCTACCTTACTCTTCTTTATAGCTTTTTCAGGAGCTTTCTGTTGTCCCCTAATGACTTCCCAGTCCTCTAGTCTCCCACTAATTTTTGCCACTTTGTATGTTTTTTCCTTCAATTTGATACTCTCCCTCACCTCCTTAGATATCCACGGTCGATTTTTCCCTTTTCTACCTTCTTTCTTTTATGTCGGTATGAATCTTTTCGGAACACTGTGTAAGATCGCTCGGAAGGTTCTCCACTGTTCCTCAACTGCTTCACCATGAAGTCTTTGCTCCCAGTCTACCTTAGCTAATTCTTCTCTCATCCCATTGTAATCACCTTTGTTTAAGCACAAAACACTAGTGTTTGATTTTACCTTGTCATCCTCCAACTATATTTTAAATTCCACCATATGGTGGTCGCTCCTTCCAAGAGGATCTCGAACTATGAGATCATTAATCAATCCTGCCTCATTACACAGGACCAGATCTAGGACGCTTGTTCTCTTGTAGGTTCCATTACATACTGTTCCAGGAAATTATCCCGGGCACATTCTATAAACTCCTTCTCAAGGCTGCCTTTACCAACCCGGTTAAACCAATCGATATGCAGATGAAAATCTCCCATGAGAACCGCTGTACCATTTCTACATACATCCGTTATTTCTTTGCTTATTGCCTGCCCTACCATCCTGTTACTATTTGGTGGCCTATAGACTACTCCTATAAGTGACCTTTTCGCCTTACTATTCCTGATTTCCACCCAAATTGATTCAAGCTTGTCCTCCATAGCACCAATATCATCCCTTACTATTGCCCGGATGCCATCCTTAAACAACAAAGCTACACCACCGCCCTTACCGTCCATTCTATCCTTTCGTATAGTCTGATACCCTTGGGTATTTCACTCCCAGTCGTGACCATCTTTTAACCATGTTTCAGTAATGGCCACTAAATCATAGTCATTCACGATGATTTGCGCCATCAACTCATTTACCTTATTTCGTATACTACGAGCATTCAGGTAAAGTACACTTATGCTGTTTTTTATCTCTTTGTTATGAATCCTAACACCTTGATCAGTAACTTTTCGCAATTTATTTTTCCTCTTACCCTTTCTCCTAATTTTCCTTGTCTTTGAACCCATATCTCTACGTAATAACCTGTCACGTAACCTGCTGCCTTGATCTCCATTAACCATTATACTGTCCAGAGCTTTACACTTCCCTTCTCCCAACTTTCTAGTTTAAAGTCCTTGTGACCAACCTATTTATCCTATTTGCTAGAACACTGGTCCCAGAATGGTTCAGGTGAAGACCGTCCCAACGGTACAGGTCCCGCCTTCCCAGTACTGATGCCAATGCCCCATGAAATGGAATCCCTCTTTCCCGCACCACTCCTTTAGCCACGTGTTAACTTCTCTAATTTTCTCAACCCTATGCCAATTGGCACGTGGCTCGTAGTAATCCAGAGATCATAACCCTGGATGATCTGTTCTTTAATTTAGTCCCTAGTGTTTGATAATCCCCAAACAGGTCCTCTTTGCAATGTGGAGGAGCAGAGAGATCTTGGGGATCGATGTTCATACATCTTTGAAAGTTGCCACTCAAGTGGATGGAGCTGTGAAGAAGGCCTATGGTGTGCTAGCGTTCATTAACAGAGGGATTGAATTTAAGAGCCGTGAGGTGATGGTGCAGCTGTACAAAACGTTGGTAAGGCCACATTTGGAGTACTGTGTACAGTTCTGGTCGATTCATTTTAGGAAGGATGTGGAAGCTTTGGAAAAGATGCAAAGGAGATTTACCAGGATGTTGCCTGTAATGGAGAGTAGGTCTTACGAGGAAAGGTTGAGGGTGCTAGGCCTTTTCTCATTAGAACGGAGAAGGGTGAGGGGCGACTTCATAGAGGTTTATTACATGATCAGGGGAATAGATAGAGTAGACAGTCAGGGACTTTTTTCCCCAGGTGTAACAAAGCATTACAAGGGGACATAAATATAAGGTGAATGGTGGAAGATATAAGGGGGATGTCAGAGGTAGGTTCTTTACCCAGAGAGTAGTGGGGGCATGGAATGCACTGCCTGTGGAAGTAGTTGAGTCGGAAACATTAGGGACCTTCAAGCAGCTATTGGATAGGTACATGCATTACGGTAGAATGACACAGTGTAGATTAATTCGTTCTTTAGGGGGTAGCATTGTGGATAGCACAATTGCTTCACAGCTCCAGGGTCCCAGGTTCGATTCCGGCATGGATTACTGTCTGTGCGGAGTCTGCACATCCTCCCCGTGTGTGCGTGGGTTTCCTCCGGGTGCTCCGGTTTCCTCTCACAGTCCAAAGATGGGCAGGTTAGGGGGATTGGCCATGATAAATTGCCCTTAGTGTCGAAAATTGCCCTTCGTGTTGGGTGGAGGTGTTGACCTTGGGTAGGGTGCTCTTTCCAAGAGCCACTGCAGACTCAATGGGCCAAATGGCCTCCTTCTGCACTGTAAATGCTATGATAACCTATGATTAATCTAGGACAAAAGTTCGGCACAACATCGTGCGCCGAAGGGCCTGTTCTGAGCTGTATTTTAGTGGTCCCTGGGTACAATATCATTTTCTACAGTGGTTCCTGTTGTATTCTCTTGTATCACTGGGCAGCCAGCGCAGAGAGGGTGAAGGGATGTTTAAAGGAGCTGGAGGTGGACTGGGTCTGAATGGAGGAGGCCTCCTGCACGGGTAACTCACTCTGAGCGCTGGATACAAGTCCACTCCCGGCCAGCCCAAACACACACTCCAGGCAACTCCCTGCCAGTCCACACACACAATCCAGGCCAGGCCAATCCCAGCCAGCCCACAGACACACTCCAGGCCACTCCCGGCAAGCCCACACACACACTCCAGGCCAGGCCACTCCCTGCCAGCCCACACGCACACTCCAGGCCAGGTCACTCCTGACCAACCCGCACACACTGCAAGCCACTCCCGGCCAGCCCACACACACACAACAGGCCAGGCCACTCCCGGCCAGCCCACACACACACTCAGGAGCCCAGTGGTAGGAGTCATCTTAATGACGTGGAAACAATTCATTTGCCGGAATGTGGCGACTAGGGGCTTTTCACAGTAACGTCATTGAAGCCTACTTGTGACAATAAGTGATTATTATTCTTGAACTGGGCGAGAGGCCCGCGGGCCCTCCTCTCGGCACAGTACAGGTTCGGGCCGGAAGCGATGGACGGTACATTTTAGATGTGCGGGGGGGAGACAGAGGGATGCTGACGGTTGAGGACATGTCCGCACCAGACAGGCTGTCGATTCTGGGAATCTCACAGGGAAACTCCAACTCTCGAGGAAACAACCTCAGATTGCTGCAGCTGTGTAACCTCCCCCACAAGGAGATGGAAACCTTCCCCCAGAAACACACACATTCCTGGACACGGTGACAGGACTGGATTGGTTAGGGGACGGCAAATGCGGCCACATATACAGGAGACAGGTAGAAAACGTCAGGACGCCACTGGAAGAGACCAGACAAAAGTGGGGGGAGGAACTGGACAGAGAGAGGGAGAGAACTCTGGATCGAGGCGCAGCACAGAGTCAACTCCACCTCCTCCTGCGCCGGGCTCAGCCTGATGCAGCTCAAGGTGGTGCACAGAGCGACCTCACAAAGCCGTGTCTGAGCGGGTTCTTCCCGGAGCGGGTGGACAATGCGAGAGGTTCCCGGGGGAGGAGGGCGGCCAACCACACCCGCATGTGCTGGTCCTGCCCTAGACTCAGGGAATTCTGCACGGCCATCTTCGAGGCTGTGTCCAAGGTGGTGGGAGTCGGGATGGAGTTATACCCGACACTGGTGGACTTGGGGGTGTCAGAGCATCCGGAGCTCTGGTAAGGGAAAGAGGGGGACGCCTTGGCCTTCGGGGTGTCAGAGCAGCCGGAGCTCTGGTCAGGGAGAGAGGGGGACGCCCTGGCCTTCGGGGTGTCAGAGCATCCGGAGCTCTGGTCAGGGAGAGAGGGAGACGCCCTGGCCTTCGGGGTGTCAGAGCAGAGAGAGCTCTGGTCATGGAGAGAGGGAGACGCCCTGTCCTTCGGGGTGTCAGAGCAGAGAGAGCTCTGGTCAGGGAGAGAGGGGGACGCCCTGGCCTTCGGGGTGTCAGAGCATCCGGAGCTCTGGTCAGGGAGAGAGCGAGACGCCCTGGCCTTCGGGGTGTCAGAGCAGAGGGAGCTCTGGTCAGGGAGAGAGGAGGACTCCCTGGCCTTCGGTGTGTCAAAGCAGCCGGAGCTCTGGTCAGGGAGAGAGGAGGAAGCCCTGGCCTTCGCATCACTGATCGTCAGGCGGAGACTCCTGCCGGAGGAGTGGGGGGAGGGGGGGGGGGAGACGGCAGCCCCCCCCCCTCCCCCCCGGGGCTAAGAATGACTCTCAGATCTCGCCGAATTCCTGAGGCTGGAGAAAGTAACATTAGAAATAAGAGGGTCTGAGCCGGCACTCCACAGCACAGGCAGCAAATTCACAAGCCTATCTCCAGGCCTGTTTGCAGCCAGCAGCCAACCGGGGTGGGGGCTGGAGGAAGGCCATTTATTGGAGGGAGCGCAGGCCTCCCCTACACGGGGAGAAACCGGGGTAACAAGCAGCCCCATCCTCCCTGGACCCTACACGGGGACAAACCGGGGTAACAAGCAGACCCACCCTCCCTGGACCCTACACAGGAACAAAGCGGGGTAACAAGCAGACCCACCCTCCCTGGACCCTACACGGGGAGAAACCGGGGTAACAAGCAGACCCGCCCTCCCTGGACCCAACACAGGGAGAAACCGGGGTAACAAGCAGACCCACCCTCCCTGGACCCTACACGGGGAGAAACCGGGGTAACAAACAGACACACCCTCCCGGGGCCCTACACAGGGAGAAACCGGGGTAACAAGCAGCCCCACCCTCCCTGGACCCTACACAGGGACAAACCCGGGTAACAAGCAGACCCACCCTCCCTGGACCCAACACAGGGACAAACCAGGTTAACAAGCAGACCCACCCTCCCTGGACCCTACACGGGGAGAAACCGGGGTAACAAGCAGACCCGCCCTCCCTGGACCCTACACGGGGACAAACCGGGGTAACAAGCAGACCCACCCTCCCTGGACCCTACACGGGGAGAAACCGGGGAAACAAGCAGACCCACCCTCCCTGGACCCTACACAGGGACAAACCGGGGTAACAAGCAGACCCACCCTCCCTGGACCCTACACAGGGACAAACCGGGGTAACAAGCACACCCTCCCTTCCTGGACCCTACACAGGGACAAACCGGGATAACAAGCAGACCCACCCTCCCTGGACCCTACACGGGGAGAAACCGGGGTAAAAAGCAGACCCGCCCTCCCTGGACCCTACACGGGGAGAAACCGGGGAAACAAGCAGACCCGCCCTCCCTGGACCCTACACGGGGACAAACCGGGGTAACAAGCAGACCCACCCTCCCTGGACCCTACACGGGGACAAACCGGGATAACAAGCACACCCTCCCTTGCTGGACCCTATTCGGGGAGAAACCGGGGTAACAAGCAGACCCACCCTCCCTGGACCCTACACGGGGACAAACCGGGGTAACAAGCAGACCCACCCTCACTGGACCCTACACAGGGACAAACCCGGGTAACAAGCAGACCCACCCTCCCTGGACCCTACACAGGGAGAAACCGGGGTAACAAGCAGACCCTCCCTCCCTGGACCCTACACGGGGAGAAACCGGGGTAACAAGCAGACCCACCCTCCCTGGAAGACCTGTGAACCAAGAGAGGAATGGGACCTCCTCACCCCCCTCCCCCATTATCAGAAAGAAATTGAGAAAGGCAGCAGGGTGGCGCAGTGGTTAGCACTGCTGTCTCAGGGCGCCGAGGTTCCAGGTTCAATCCCTGCTCTGGGTCACTGCCCGTGTGGAGTTTGCACATTCTGCAAACATTCCGAATTTCCTTAGTTTCCTGAGGAAGGATAGGCGTTGTTGTTCTTTCTTGGACGTAGCGTCGACGTGGGTGGACCAGGACAGATTGTTGATGCTGTTCACACCTAGGAATTTGAAGCTGTTAACCATCTCCACCTCGGCCCCGTTGATACTGACAGGGGCACTTTGCTTCCTGAAATCAATGATCAGCTCTCTAGTTTTGCTGGTGTTGAGGGATAGGTTGTTGTCGCTTCACCACTCCACTAGATTCTCTATAGCCCTCCTGTTTTCTGTCTCATCGTTGTTCGAGATCCGGCCCACTATGGTCGTGTCGTCAGCAAACGTGCAGATGAAGTTTGAGCCAAATCTTGTCCCGCAGTCGTGTATGAGCAGGGAGTATAATACGGGGCTAAGGGCACAGCCTTGTGGGACCCGGTATTGAGAACTGTTGTGGAGGAGGTGTTGTTTATTCTTACTGAGTGTGGTCTGTGGGTCAGAAAGTCGAGGATCCAGTTGCAGAGAGAGGAGCTAAGTCCTAGGTTTTAGAACTTTGATATGAGCTTGGCTGGGATTATGGTGTTGAATGCGGAGCTGTAGTCAATGAACAGGAGTCTGATGTAGGAGTCCCTGCTATCAAGATGCTCCAGGGATGAGTGTCGGCCCATGGAGATGGCGTCTGCTGTGGACCGGCTGCGGTGATGGGCGAATTGCAGTGGATGTAGGCATTTTGGGAGTATGGTGTTCATGAGTTTCATGACAAACCTCTCGAAGCGCTTTATTACTTTCGATGTCAGGGCCAGTGGACAATTGTCCTTGAGGCACGTTACCTGGCTCTTCTTTGGCACCGGAATGATGGTGGTCTTCTTGAACCAGGTGGGGATATCGGAGCAGAGTATGCAGAGGTTGAAGATGTCCTTGAACTAATCTGCCAGCTGCTCCGTGCAGGATCTGAGTGCACGACCAGGGACCCCGTCCGGGCCCGTCGCCTTCCGAGGGTTCACTTCTAAGTTCGCCGATCTGATTTAGGAAGGTGTAGCTTGTGTTTGATGTGGCCGGGGCTGCTGGGACAGTCGGCAGCTCTTTGATGGTATCCTGCACGAACCGAGCACAGAATGCATTGAGCTCATCAGGGAGGGGGGGGGGGGGGGGCTGCTGCTGGGCATTCTGTTCAGCTTCGCTTTGTAGCCCGGTATGGTGATTATCCAGTTCCATTGTGAAATTTACTGTTGAAACTGCTCCCAGCCTGTCTTCAGACAGTGTATCCCAGGTTATAACAATCCCCTGTCAGTATTTATCCAGTTCCATTGTGAAATTTACTGTTGAAACTGCTCCCAGCCTGTCTTCAGACAGTGTAACCCAGGTTATAACAATCCCCTGTTAGTATTTATCCAGTTCCAGCGTGAAGTTTACTATTGAATGAGCTCCCATTGCTGCTTCAGACAGTGTATTCCAGATTTTCAGCATCGCCTGTCAGTGTGTATCTAGTTCCATTGTGAAACTTTCAATTGAAACTGCTCCCATCGTGTCTTCAGACAGTGTATTCCAGATTCTAACAACTCTGTATTAAATGTCCCAGCCGTCTTTGATGAATTATTGTAAATCTTGTTACTGTTGCTGGTTCCAGTGGAACCCTTTCTGCTCACTCTTTCTAAACTCCTTCCTAATTTGGAGTCCTCTGTGAAATTGCTCTTTACTTTAAACTGATCTACAGATTACAATTCCAGTTCACTAATCCCCATATTTAACTGAAATCCTCCATCCCTGACAACACTCCATTAAATATCCATCACGGTAGCATGGCGGTTAGCACTGTTGCTTCACAGCCCCAGGATTCCAGGGTTCCAGTTCGATTCCCGGCTTGGGTCACTGTCTGTGCAGAGTCTGCACATCCTCCCCGTGTGTGCGTGGGTTTCCTCCGGGTGCTCCGGTTTCCGCCCACGGTCCAAAGATGTGCAGGTTAGGTGAATTGGCCTTGCTAAATTGCCCTTAGTGTCCAGAATTGCCCTTAGTGTTCAAAATTGCCCTTAGTGTTGGGTGGGGTTACTGGGTTATGGGGACAGGGTGGAGGTGTTGACCTTGGGTAGGGTGCTCTTTCCAAGAGCCGGTGCAGACTCGATGGGCCGAATGGCCTCCTTCTGCACTGTAAATTCTATGAAATCCTTTGTTTTGTCTCCAAGATCCTCACATCCTTTTGTATATTTAGCGGCAGAACAAGATGCAATTCATCAGCTATGGTCCTCTCTATAAACCTAGTTCTGACTCTATAGGCTGTTGGCAAAGTATTAGAAAGTGGGATTCAAATACTCAGGTGGTTGTTTTTGACCTGCCCAGTCCAGATGGGCCGAATGGCCTTTCTGTGCTCTGGACCTCGAGGACTCTATGATCCTAACATCCTTCTTTTAGGAGTCTCCGCCTCTATTGATCAAGTTAAATATCTTCTGAGGTTTTTCCAATCTTATCACCATGACCTTCCAGTGCAAAGTGTGGACATGTACCCGCTCCCTTCCTGTACACTTTTTAAACTTGTCCCGTTTAGTTTATATTTCCTGTCCTCAGCCCTCCTCCCTAATGCATCACCCACACGGCAGTGATTTAAATTTACTTTCCCCGTGACTCTCCCTTTCACAGATCTGGGAACATGCTGCTGAAGATTGCTGCTACCCTGCTCACTGTGTCATTGCTGAGTGCCTGTCATTTGTGAATGTTGAAATTCTTTCCATTGAAGCCTATTTCAGTGAATTGTATCTTGAAGAGCAATTGTCCTCATGTGGACCCCGAGTGAACATCAATGTCTCCTCCCCTCCTGTCTGAATAACTATCATTCACCGCTTCTCTCTGCTTTCTGTTTCTTAGCCAATATCACATTCTCACTGTCACAGACCCGCTAATCCACGGCTTTGGGACTCGATAACATCTCTAATAAATGACATTTGATCACTATGTTCCAGTACATAAATACATATCAGTTCCCTCATTAGTCCAGTTAATTTGAAATATAACTGCAATAACAACATGCGATGTGATTTCCCACGAATATCGCCGTGTTTCTGGTCACATAACACTATTTCCTCGCGAAGGAGCAATATTCCTGTTGCCCAGTCTGCCCCCTAGAAATGTCCTGGTGACTAACATTATACTGACTGCTCTGTCACTCCAGGGTTTATCCCTCTCTCTCCTTTTTATAAACAGGATGGGGCATTGAAAATGCCCCAGTCGCCTGGAACCACTCAGATATCAATGAGGATTGAATATCAGAGTCAGTGTGTCCACTCTTTCCACACTCCATCCCTCAAGTCACTGTCACACAGCCGATCCAGACCCGGTTAATCTTCTATTTCATTGTGATATAAAAAGTATTAGATTGAAAGGAGTTAACTGAGCCTGTTTGTTCAGTGACTGTGATTAATGTCAGTCTCTATGGATCTAACCGTGTCACTGGAGGGTTTATCTATGCTATTAATAAGCGATTCCTTTCATTGTGTTATCCCAAACTGTCAGCGGGAGTGTCAATTCCAACACTGCCAGAGATCAGCGGCTCCAGAGAGACCGAGAGGAGGGAGCAGAATCTGGGAACAATCCACAGGAACGTTACAGCAATGGATCAGAATTTGGGAACTATCCACAGGAACGTTACAGCAATGGATCAGAATCTGGGAACTATCCACAGGGACGTTACAGCAATGGATCAGATTCTGGGAACTATCCACAGCAACGTTACAGCAATGGATCAGAATCTGGGAACTATCCACAGGAACGTTACAGCAATGGAGCAGAATCTGGGAACAATCGATCTGCATGTTACAGCAATGGACAGGAGTTTATCCTGGGGTATTTACTATATGTCTCTCCAGTCTTTACCAGAGAGGATCCGCGGCGCACTGATGATAACTCAAGCGGGTTACTATCCCCTCCTGGCTGTTGTCGGTGTCCTTGGTAAGTTTCCCTGTCCAGTTATTTATTGTATAAACCACTTTAAGTGTATTATTGCTCTCTTCATTTGCATCTTGGAAAGATTGAATCCACGTCCTTCAGTTCAGAAATTTGTAAGTTCATAAGGTCCAGGAGCAGAATGATCCCATTTGGCCCCTCGCGTCTGCTCCGTCATTCGGTCTTGGCTGATCTCATCCTCGGCTTAACGCCGCCGTCCTGCCCATTATTCAAAATTCTCAACCCATTCCCAATTCAAAATCTATATAACTGCTCCTTAAATTTACTCACTGTCCCAGCATGCACCTCACTCTGGATAGCGAATTCAACAGGTTCACATCCCATTGGGAGAAGTCGTTTCTCCTCAGCTCTGATTCACATTTGCTGCCTGTTATCCTGAGATTCTGACCTTTCGATCTAGAACGTCCCACAAGATAAAGCATCCGTTCCACTTCCACATTATCCACACCTTTTATCATCTCATAAACCACAATTGGTTCTCTACTCCTTCTTAACGACTCTCTTGATAAGACAAAGCCCTCATCCCTGCGATCAATCTAGTCAACCTCCTCTGAACTGCCTCTAAAGCCCCTACATATTTCCTCAAATCAGGGGCCAGGACTGTGCAATGCTCCAGGTGCGGTCTGGCCAACATCTGGAATAGTGGGAATAACACTCCCTTACCTTGAAGCTCTGTGCCTTTAGCTATAAATATCAACATCGATTCCAGTCACTGAGGTCATTCCCTATCCAGTGGCTCCACTCGCTCTCTGGTTAATATCGGAGGCTGTTCACAATCCCTGCTCTCCCTTTGACAGTAAAGTTATTATAGCCAGGCGTTCTCTCCATTCCCAATCCTGCTCACTTGCCATCGCCACCACTGCTTCATCTCAGCTGCAGAATAAATCATCATCTGCGTCTTTGTTAAATCCACACTCGACTAATCCAATGATATTCTGTCGCACAATTTCTGTTACAAATCTTCATGAAGCGCAGCTAATCTCCAACTCGGCTGCCACATCCGAACCCTCACCCAATCCCAGTCCCCTATCATCCCTGAACTCACTGATGTAGATTGGTTCCCAGTCTGGCTCCTAACCCTCACCCAATCCCAGTCACCTATTATCCCTGTGCTCACTGCTGTAGATTGGTTCCCAGTCTGGCTCCTAACCCTCACCCAATCCCAGTCACCTATCATCCCTGTGCTCACTGATGTAGATTGGTTCCGAGTCTGGGAGCATCTCACTATCGGAATTCTCATTAAGTGATTGAAATTCTCCACAGTCTCACTCATCAAATTAGACCAAGCCCATGTCCATATTCAATGAATGTAGAAATGAGATATTTTGCATTACTTTTACAATTCTGTTAATGGGAGGTCAGTGAAGAGGCTGAGGATGGGTTTCTGCAGGTTGTGTTATTGGGAGGTGAGTGAAGATGCTGAGGATGGGTTTCTGCAGGTTGTGTTATTGGAAGGTTAGTGGAGATGCAGAGGATGGTTTTCTGCAGGTTGTGTTATTGGGAGGTGAGTGGAGATGCTTAGGATGGGTTTCTGCATGTTGTGTTATTGGAAGGTGAGTTAGGACGCTGAGGATGGGTTTCTGCAGGTTGTGTTATTGGAAGGTGAGTGAAGATGCTGTGGATGGTTTTCTGCAGGTTGTGTTATTGAAGGTTTGTGAAGATGCTGAGGATTGGTTTCTGCATGTTGTGTTATTGGGACTTGAGTCATGATGCTGAGGATGGGTTTCAGTAGATGTGTTATTGGAGGTGAGTGAAAATGCTGAGGGTGGGTTTCTGCAGGTTGTGTTATTGGAAGGTTAGTGAAGGTGCTGAGGATGGGTTTCTGCAGGTTGTGTTAGTGGAAGCTGAGTGAAAATGCTGAGGATGTGTTTCTGCAGGTTGTGTTATTGGAAGGTTAGTGAAGATGCTGAGGATGGGTTTCAGCAGGTTGTGTTATTGGGAGGTGAGTCAAGATGCCGAGGATGGTTTTCAGCAGCTTGCGTTTTGGGGAGGTGATTGGAGATGCTGAGGATGGGTTTCTGCAGGTTGTGTTATTGGAAGGTGAGTGGAGATGCTGAGGATGGGTTTCTGCAGGTTGTGTTATTGGGAGGTGAGTGGAGATGCTGAGGATGGGTTTCTGCAGCTTGTGTTATTGGGAGGTGAGTGCTGTAGCTGAGGATGGGGTTCGGCAGGGTGTGTTATAGGAAGGTTAGTGAAGATGCTGATGATGGGTTTCTGCAGGTGGTGTTCTTAGAAAGTGAGTGAAGATGCTGAGGATGGGTTTCTGCAGGTTGTGTAATTGGAAGGTTAGTGAAGGTGCAGAGGATGGGTATCTGCACGTTGTGCTTTTGGGAGGTGAGTGGAGATGCTGAGGATGGGTTTCTGCAGGTTGTGATATTGAGAGGTGTGTGGAAAGGCTGAGGAAGGGTTTCTGCAGGTTGTGTTATTGGGAGGTGAGTGCAGCAGCTGAGGATGGGGTTCGGCACGTTGTGTGATTGGGAGGTGAGTGGAAATGCTGAGTATGGGTTTCTGCAGGTTGTGTTATTGGGAGGTGAGTGAAGACGCAGAGGATGTGTTTCTGCGGGTTGAGTTATTGGAAGGTGAGTGAAGATGCTGAGGATGGGTTTCAGCAGGTTGTGGTATTGGGAGGTGAGCGAAGATGCAGAGGATGTGTTTCTGCGGGTTGAGTTATTGGAAGGTGAGTGAAGATGCTGAGGATGGGTTTCTGCAGGTTGTGCTTTTCGGAGGTTAGTGAAGATGCTGAGGATGAGTTTCAGCAGGTTGGCTTATTGGGAGGTTAGTAGAGATGCTGAGGATGGGTTTCTGCAGGTTGTGTTATTGGGAGGTTAGTAGAGATGCTGCGGATGGGTTTCTGCAGGTTGTGTTATTGGAAGATGCTGGGGATGGGTTTCTGCAGGTTGTGTTATTGGAAGATGATTCGAGGTGCTGAGGATGGGTTTCTGCAGGTTGTGTTATTGGAAGGTGAGTGAAGATGCTGAGGATGTGTTTCTGCAGGTTGGCTTATTGGGAGGTTAGTAGAGATGCTGCGGATGGGTTTCTGCAGGTTGTGTTATTGGAAGATGCTGGGGATGGGTTTCTGCATGTTGTGTTATTGGAAGATGATTCGAGGTGCTGAGGATGGGTTTCTGCAGGTTGTGTTATTGGAAGGTGAGTGAAGATGCTGAGGCTGGGTTTCTGCAGGTTGTGTTATTGGGAGGTGAGTGAAGAGGCTGAGGATGGGTTTCTGCAGGTTGTGTTATTGTTATGTGAGTGGAGAAGCTGAGGATGGGTTTCTGCCGGTTGTGTTATTGTTATGTGAGTGGAGAAGCTGAGGATGGGTTTCTGCAAGTTGTGTTATTGGGAGGTGAGTGGAGATGCTGAGGATGGGTTTCTGCAGGTTGTGTTATTGGGAGGTGAGTGGAGATGCTGAGGATGGGTTTCTGCAGGTTGTGTTATTGGAAGGTGAGTGAAGAGGCTGAGGATGGGTTTCTGCAGGTTGTGTTATTGGAAGGTGAGTGAAGATGCTGAGGGAGATTTTCAGCAGGTTGTGTTTGTGGGAGCTGAGTGCAGATGCTGAGGATGGGCTTCTGCAGGGTGTGTTATTGGAATGTTAGTGAAGATGTTGAGGATGGGTTTCTGCAGGTTGTGTTATTGGTAGGTTAGTGGAGATGCGGAGGATGGACTTCTGCAGGATGTGTTGTTGGAAGGTGAGTGAAGATGCTGAGGGTGATTTTCAGAAGGTTGTGTTTGTGGGAGCTGAGTGCAGATGATAAGGATGGGGTTCTGCGGGGTGTGTTATTGGAATGTTAGTGAAGATGCTGACGATGGGTTTCTGCAGGTTGTGTTATTGGTAGGTTAGTGGAGATGCTGAGGATGGACTTTGGAAGGTGAGTGAAGATGCTGTGGATCGGTTTCTGCAGGTTGTTTTATTGGGAGGTTAGTGAAGATGCTGAGGATCGGTTTCTGCAGGATGTGTTAGTGGGAGGTGAGTGGCGATGCTGAGGATGGGTTTCTGCAGGTTGTGTTATTGGAAGGCGAGTGAAGATGCTGAGGATGGGTTTCTGCAGGTTGTGTTATTGGGAGGTGAGTGGAGATGCTGAGGGTGGGTTTCTGCAGGTTGTGTTATTGGGAGGTGACTGGACATGCTGAGGATTTGTTTCTGCAGGTTGTGTTATTGGAAGGTGAGTGAAGATGCTGAGGATGGTGTTCAGCAGGTTGTGGTATTGGGAGCTGAGTGGAGATGCTGAGGATGTGCTTCTGCAGTTTGTGTTATTGGAAGGAGATTGGAGATGCTGAGGATGGGTTTGTGCAGGTTGTGTTATTGGAAAGATTGTGAAGATGCAGAGGATGTGTTTCTGCAGCTTGTGTTTTTGGAAGACCTTGAGCATTGATTACTGCTGGTTGTGTTATTGAAGGTTTGTGAAGATGCTGAGGATGGGTTTCTGCAAGTTGTGTTATTGGGAGATGAGTGGAGATGCTGAGGATGGGTTTCTGCAGGTTGTGTTATTGGAAGATGAGTGAAGGTGCTGAGGATGGGTTTCTGCAGGTTGTGTTATTGGGACGTGAGTCATGATGCTGAGGATGGGTTTCAGCAGATGTGTAATTGGGAGGTGAGTGGAGATGCTGAGGATGTGTTTCTGCATGTTGTGTTATTGGAAGGTGATGAAAATGCTTAGGATGTGTTTCTACAGTTTGTGTTATTGGCAGGTGAGTGGAAATGCTGAGGATGGGTTTCTGCAGGTTGTGTTACTGGGAGGTGAGTGAAGATGTGGTGGATGGGTTTGTGCAGGTTGTGTTATTGGAAGGTGAGTGGAGATGCTGAGGATGGGTTTCAGTGGATGTGTTATTGGGAGGTGAGTGGAAATGCTGAGGATGGGTTTCTTCAGGTTGTGTTATTGGAAGGTGAGTGAAGATGCTGAGGGTGATTTTCAGCAGGTTGTGTTTGTGGGAGGTGAGTGCAGATGCTGAGGATGGGGTTCTGCAGGGTGTGTTATTGGAATGTTAGTGAAGATGCTGAGGATGGGTTTCTGCAGGTTGTGTTATTGGGAGGTTAGTGGAGATGCTGAGGATGGACTTCTGCAGGATGTGTTGTTGGAAGGTGAGTGAAGATGCTGTGGATCGGTTTCTGCAGGTTGTTTTATTGGGAGGGTAGTGAAGATGCTGAGGATGGGTTTCTGCAGGATGTGTTAGTGGGAGGTGAGTGGCGATGCTGAGGATGGGTTTCTGCAGGTTGTGTTATTGGAAGGCGAGTGAAGATGCTGAGGATGGGTTTCTGCAGGTTGTGTTATTGGGAGGTGAGTGGAGATGCTGAGGATGGGTTTCTGCAGGTTGTGTTATTGGGAGGCGAGTGAAGATGCTGAGGATGGGTTTCTGCAGGTTGTGTTATTGGGAGGTGAGTGGAGATGCTGAGGATGTGTTTCTGCAGGTTGTGTTATTGGAAGGTGAGTGAAGATGCTGAGGACGGGTTTCAGCAGGTTGTGGTATTGGGAGGTGAGTGGAGATGCTGAGGATGGGTTTCAGCTGGTTGTGGTATTGGGAGGTGAGTGGAGATGCTGAGGATGTGTTTCTGCAGGTTGTGTTATTGGGAGGTGAGTGGAGATGCTGAGGATGTGTTTCTGCAGGTTGTGTTATTGGGAGGTGAGGGAAGATGCTGAGGATGGGTGTCTGCAGATTGTGTTATTGGAAGGAGAGTGGAGATGCTGATGATGGGTTTGTGCAGGTTGTGTTATTGGAAAGATTGTGAAGATGCAGAGGATGTGTTTCTGCAGCTTGTGTTTTTGGAAGACCTTGAGCATCGATTTCTGCTGGTTGTGTTATTGAAGGTTTGTGAAGATGCTGAGGATGGGTTTCTGCAGGTTGTGTTATTGGAAAATGAGTGAAGGTGCTGAGGATGGGTTTCTGCAGGTTCTGTTATTGGAAGGTTAATGAAGGTGCTGAGGACGGGTTTCTGCAGGTTGTGCTTTTGGGAGGTGAGTGGAGATGCTAAGGATGGGTTGCTGCAGGTTGTGTTATTGGGACGTGAGTCATGATGCTGAGGATGGGTTTCAGCAGATGTGTAATTGGGAGGTGAGTGGAGATGCTGAGATGTGTTTCTGCATGTTGTGTTATTGGAAGGTGAGTGAAAATGCTGAGTATGTGTTTCTACAGTTTGTGTTATTGGCAGGTGAGTGGAAATGCTGAGGATGGGTTTCTGCAGGTTGTGTTGTTGGAAGGTGAGTGAAGATGCTGTGGATCGGTTTCTGCAGGTTGTTTTATTGGGAGGGTAGTGAAGATGCTGAGGATGGGTTTCTGCAGGATGTGTTAGTGGGAGGTGAGTGGCGATGCTGAGGATGGGTTTCTGCAGGTTGTGTTATTGGAAGGCGAGTGAAGATGCTGAGGATGGGTTTCTGCAGGTTGTGTTATTGGGAGGTGAGTGGAGATGCTGAGGATGGGTTTCTGCAGGTTGTGTTATTGGGAGGCGAGTGAAGATGCTGAGGATGGGTTTCTGCAGGTTGTGTTATTGGGAGGTGAGTGGAGATGCTGAGGATGTGTTTCTGCAGGTTGTGTTATTGGAAGGTGAGTGAAGAGGCTGAGGACGGGTTTCAGTAGGTTGTGGTATTGGGAGGTGAGTGGAGATGCTGAGGATGGGTTTCAGCTGGTTGTGGTATTGGGAGGTGAGTGGAGATGCTGAGGATGTGTTTCTGCAGGTTGTGTTATTGGGAGGTGAGTGGAGATGCTGAGGATGTGTTTCTGCAGGTTGTGTTATTGGGAGGTGAGGGAAGATGCTGAGGATGGGTGTCTGCAGATTGTGTTATTGGAAGGAGAGTGGAGATGCTGATGATGGGTTTGTGCAGGTTGTGTTATTGGAAAGATTGTGAAGATGCAGAGGATGTGTTTCTGCAGCTTGTGTTTTTGGAAGACCTTGAGCATCGATTTCTGCTGGTTGTGTTATTGAAGGTTTGTGAAGATGCTGAGGATGGGTTTCTGCAGGTTGTGTTATTGGAAAATGAGTGAAGGTGCTGAGGATGGGTTTCTGCAGGTTCTGTTATTGGAAGGTTAATGAAGGTGCTGAGGACGGGTTTCTGCAGGTTGTGCTTTTGGGAGGTGAGTGGAGATGCTAAGGATGGGTTGCTGCAGGTTGTGTTATTGGGACGTGAGTCATGATGCTGAGGATGGGTTTCAGCAGATGTGTAATTGGGAGGTGAGTGGAGATGCTGAGATGTGTTTCTGCATGTTGTGTTATTGGAAGGTGAGTGAAAATGCTGAGTATGTGTTTCTACAGTTTGTGTTATTGGCAGGTGAGTGGAAATGCTGAGGATGGGTTTCTGCAGGTTGTGTTACTGGAAGGCTGGTGAAGATGCTCAGGATGGGTTTCTGCAGGTTGTGTTACTGGAAGGCGAGTGAAGATGCTGAGGATGGGTTTCTGTAGGTTGTGTTATTGGGAGGTGAGTGAAGATGCTGAGGATGGGTTTCTGCAGGTTGTGTTATTGGAAGGCGAGTGAAGATGCTGAGGATGGGTTTCTGCAGGTTGTGTTATTGGGAGGTGAGTGGAGATGCTGAGGATGGGTTTCTGCAGGTTGTGTTATTGGGAGGTGAGTGGAAATGCTGAGGATGGGTTTCTGCAGGTTGTGTTACTGGAAGGCTGGTGAAGATGCTGAGGATGGGTTTCTGCAGGTTGTGTTACTGGAAGGCGAGTGAAGATGCTGAGGATGGGTTTCTGCAGGTTGTGTTATTGGGAGGTGAGTGAAGATGCTGAGGATGGGTTTCTGCAGGTTGTGTTATTCCAAGGTGAGTGGAGATGCTGAGGATGGGTTTCTGCACGTTGTGTTATTCGGAGGTGAGTGAAGATGCTTTGGATGTTTTTCTGCATGTTGTGTTATTGGAAGGTGAGTTAGGACGCTGAGGATGGGTTTCTGCAGGTTGTGTTATTGAAGGTTTGTGAAGATGCTGAGGATGGGTTTCTGCAGGTTGTGTTATTGGGAGGTGAGTGGAAATGCTAATGATGGGTTTCTGCAGGTTGTGTTATTCCAAGGTGAGTGAAGATGCTGAGGATGGGTTTCAGTAGATGTGTTGTTGGAAGGTTTGTGAAGGTGCTGAGGATGGGTTTCTGCAGGTTGTGTTAGTGGAAGCTGAGTGAAAATGCTGAGTATGTGTTTCTACAGTTTGTGTTATTGGCAGGTGAGTGGAAATGCTGAGGATGGGTTTCTGCAGGTTGTGTTATTGGAAGGCGAGTGAAGATGCTGAGGATGGGTTTCTGCAGGTTGTGTGATTGGGAGGTGAGTGGAGATGCTGAGGATGGGCTTCTGCAGGTTGTGTTATTGGGAGGAGAGTCAAGATGCCGAGAATGGGTTTCAGCAGCTTGTGTTATTGGGATGTGAGTGGAGATGCTGAGGATGGGTTTCTGCAGGTTGTGTTATTCCAAGGTGAGTGGAGATGCTGAGGATGGGTTTCTGCAAGTTGTGTTATTGGGAGGTGAGTGAAGATGCTTTGGATGTTTTTCTGCATGTTGTGTTATTGGAAGGTGAGTTAGGACGCTGAGGATGGGTTTCTGCAGGTTGTGTTATTGAAGGTTTGTGAAGATGCTGAGGATGGGTTTCTGCAGGGTGTATTATTGGGAGGTGAGTGGAAATGCTAAGGATGGGTTTCTGCAGGTTGTGTTATTCCAAGGTGAGTGAAGATGCTGAGGATGGGTTTCAGTAGATGTGTTATTGGAAGGTTTGTGAAGATGCTGAGGATGGGTTTCTGCAGGTTGTGTTATTGGGAGGTGAGTGGAAATGCTAAGGATGGGTTTCTGCAGGTTGTGTTTTTCCAAGGTGAGTGAAGATGCTGAGGATGGGTTTCAGTAGATGTGTTATTGGAAGGTTTGTGAAGGTGCTGAGGATGGGTTTCTGCAGGTTGTGTTAGTGGAAGCTGAGTGAAAATGCTGAGGATGGGTTTCTGCAGGTTGTGTTATTGGAAGGTTAGTGAAGATGCTGAGGATGGGTTTCTGCATGTTGTGTTATTGGGAGGTGAGTCAAGATGCCGAGGATGGTTTTCAGCAGCTTGCGTTTTTTGGAGGTGATTGGAGATGCTCAGGATGGGTTTCTGCAGGTTGTGTTATTGGAAGGTGAGTGGAGATGCTGAGGATGGGGTCCTGCAGGTTGTGTTATTGGGATGTTAGTGGAGATGCTGAGGATGGGTTTCTGCAGGTGGTGTTCTTAGAAAGTGAGTGAAGATGCTGAGGACGGGTTTCTGCAGGTTGTGTAATTGGAAGGTTAATGAAGTTGCAGAGGATGGGTATCTGCACGTTGTGCTTTTCTGAGGTGAGTGGAGATGCTGAGGATGGGTGTCTGCAGGTTTTGATATTGAGAGGTGTGTGAAAAGGCTGAGGATGGGTTTCTGCTGGTTGTGTTAGTGGGAGGTGAGTGGCGATGCTGAGGATGGTTTTCAGCAGGTTGTGTTACAGGGAAGTGAGTGAAGATGCTGAGAATGGGTTTCCGCAGGTTGTTTTATTGGAAGGTGAGTGGAGATGTTGAGGGTGGGTTTCTGTAGGTTGTGTTACTGGGAGGTGAGTGGCAATGCTGAGGATGGGTTTCAGCAGGTTGTGTTACTGGGAAATGAGTGAAGATGCTGAGGATGGGTTTCTGCAGGTTGTGTTACTGGGAAGTGAGTGAAGATGCTGAGAATGGGTTTCTGCAGGTTGTTTTATTGGAAGGTGAGTGGAGATGTTGAGGATGGGTTTCTGCAGGTTGTGTGATTGGGAGGTGTGTGGAAATGCTGAGGATGGGTTTCTGCAGGTTGTGTTATTGGAAGGTGAGTGAAGATGCTGAAGATGGGTATCAGCATGTTGTGGTATTGGGAGGTGAGTGGAGATGCTGAGGATGTGTTTCTGCCGGTTGAGTTATTGGAAGGTTTGTGATGATGCTGAGGATGGGTTTCAGCAGGTTGTGTTATTGGGAGGTGAGTGAAGATCCTGAGGATGGGTTACTGCAGGTTGTGTTACATAGAACATAGAACATAGAACAATACAGCGCAGTACAGGCCCTTCGGCCCACGATGTTGCACCGAAACAAAAGCCATCTAACCTACACTATACCATTATCATCCATATGTTTATCCAATAAACTTTTAAATGCCCTTAATGTTGGCGAGTTCACTACTGTAGCAGGTAGGGCATTCCACGGCCTCACTACTCTTTGCGTAAAGAACCTACACCTGACCTCTGTCCTATATCTATTACCCCTCAGTTTAAGGCTATGTCCCCTCGTGCTAGCCATTTCCATCCGCGGGAGAAGGCTCTCACTGTCCACCCTATCTAACCCTCTGATCATTTTGTATGCCTCTATTAAGTCTCCTCTTAACCTTCTTCTCTCTAACGAAAACAACCTCAAGTCCATCAGCCTTTCCTCATAAGATTTTCCCTCCATACCAGGCAACATCCTGGTAAATCTCCTCTGCACCCGTTCCAAAGCCTCCACGTCCTTCCTATAATGCGGTGACCAGAACTGTACGCAATACTCCAAATGCGGCCGTACCAGAGTTCTGTACAGCTGCAACATGACCTCCTGACTCCGGAACTCAATCCCTCTACCAATAAAGGCCAACACTCCATAGGCCTTCTTCACCACCCTATCAACCTGGGTGGCAACTTTCAGGGATCTATGTACATGGACACCTAGATCCCTCTGCTCATCCACACTTTCAAGAACTTTTCCATTAGCCACATATTCCACATTCCTGTTTTTCCTTCCAAAGTGAATCACCTCACACTTCTCTACATTAAACTCCATTTGCCACCTCTCAGCCCAGCACTGCAGCTTATCTATATCCCTCTGTAACCTGCTACTTCCTTCCTCACTATCGACAACACCACCGACTTTAGTATCGTCTGCAAATTTACTCACCCACCCTTCTGCGCCTTCCTCTAGGTCATTGATAAAAATGACAAACAGCAACGGCCCCAGAACAGATCCTTGTGGTACTCCACTTGTGACAGAACTCCATTCTGAACATTTCCCATCAACCACCACCCTCTGTCTTCTTTCAGCTAGCCAATTTCTGATCCACGTCTCTAAATCACCCTCAATCCCCAGCCTCCGTATTTTCTGCAATAGCCTAACGTGGGGAACCTTATCAAACGCTTTGCTGAAATCCATATACACCACATCAACTGCTCTACCCTCGTCTACCTGTTCAGTCACCTTCTCAAAGAACTCGATAAGGTTTGTGAGGCATGACCTACCCTTCACAAAGCCATGCTGACTATCCCTGATCATATTATTCCTATCTAGATGATTATAAATCTTGTCTCTTATAATGCCCTCCAAGACTTTACCCACTACAGACGTGAGGCTCACCGGTCTATAGTTGCCGGGGTTGTCTCTGCTCCCCTTTTTGAACAAAGGGACCACATTTGCTATCCTCCAGTCCTCTGGCACTATTCCTGTATCCAATGATGACATAAAAATCAAAGCCAATGGTCCAGCAATCTCTTCCCTGGCCTCCCAGAGAATCCTAGGATAAATCCCATCAGGCCCCGGGGACTTATCTATTTTCAGCCTGTCCAGAATTGCCAACACCTCTTCCCTACTTACCTCAATGCCATCTAATCTATTTACCTGGAGCTCAGCATTCTCCTCCACAACATTATCTTTTTCCTGAGTGAATACTGACGAAAAATATTCATTTAGTATCTCGCCTATCTCTTCAGACTCTACACACAACTTCCCATCCCTGTCCTTGACTGGTCCTACTCTGTCCCTAGTCATTCGCTTATTCCTGACATACCTATAGAAAGCTTTTGGGTTTTCCTTGATCCTTCCTGCCAAATACTTCTCATGTCCCCTCCTTGCTCGTCTTAGCTCTCTCTTTAGATCCTTCCTCGCTACCTTGTAACTATCCATCGCCCCAACTGAAACTTCACACCTCATCTTCACATAGGCCTCCTTCTTCCTCTTAACAAGAGATTCCACTTCTTTGGTAAACCACGGTTCCCTCGCTCGGCACCTTCCTCCCTGCCTGACCGGTACATACTTATCAAGAACACGCAATATCTGGTCCTTGAACAAGCTCCACTTATCCAGTGTGTCCAAAACTTGCAGCCTACTTATCCACCTTATCCCCCCCAAGTCACGTCTAATGGCATCATAATTTCCCTTCCCCCAGCTATAACTCTTGCCCTGCGGTGTATACTTATCCCTTTCCATCCTTAACGTAAACGTCACCGAATTGTGGTCACTGTCCCCAAAGTGCTCACCTACCTCCAAATCCAACACCTGGCCTGGTTCATTACCCAAAACCAAATCCAATGTGGCCTCACCTCTTGTTGGCCTGTCAACAAACTGTGTCAGGAAACCCTCCTGCACACACTGAACAAAAAACGACCCATCTAATGTACTCGAACTATATCTTTTCCAGTCAATATTTGGAAAGTTAAAGTCTCCCATAATAACTACCCTGTTACTTTCGCTCATATCCAGGATCATCTTCGCCATCCTTTCCTCTACATCCCTAGAACTATTTGGAGGCCTATAGAAAACTCCCAACAGGGTGACCTCTCCCTTCCTGTTTCTAACCTCAGCCCATACTACCTCGGAAGATGAGTCCCCATCTAGCATCCTCTCCGCCACCGTAATACTGCTCTTGACTAGCAGCGCCACACCTCCCCCTCTTTTGCCTCCTTCCCTGAGCTTACTAAAACACCTAAACCCCGGAACCTGCAACATCCATTCCTGTCCCTGCTCTATCCACGTCTCCGAAATGGCCACAACATCGAAGTCCCAGGTACCAACCCATGCTGCCAGTTCCCCTACCTTATTTCGTATACTCCTGGCATTGAAGTAGACACACTTCAAACCACCTACCTGAACACTGGCCCCCTCCTCCGACGTCAAATCTGAGCTCCTGACCTCTATACTCTCATTCTCCCTTACCCTAAAACTACAATCCAGGTTCCCATGCCCCTGCTGCATTAGTTATTGGAAGGTTTGTGAAGGTGCTGAGGATGGGTTTCTGCAGGTTGTGTTAGTGGTAGCTGAGTGAAAATGCTGAGGATGGGTTTCTGCAGGTTGTGTTATTGGAAGGTTAGTGAAGATGCTGAGGATGGGTTTCTGCATGTTGTGTTATTGGGAGGTGAGTCAAGATGCCGAGGATGGTTTTCAGCAGCTTGCGTTTTTGGGAGGTGATTGGAGATGCTCAGGATGGGTTTCTGCAGGTTGTGTTATTGGAAGGTGAGTGGAGATGTTGAGGGTGATTTTCAGCAGGTTGTGTTTGTGGGAGCTGAGTGCAGATGCTGAGGATGGGATTCTGCAGGGTGTGTTATTGGAATGTTAGTGAAGATGCTGAGGATGGGTTTCTGCAGGTTGTGTTATTGGTAGGTTAGTGGAGATGCTGAGGATGGACTTCTGCAGGATGTGTTGTTGGAAGGTGAGTGAAGATGCTGTGGATCGGTTTCTGCAGGTTGTGTTATTGGAAGGTGAGTGAAGATGCTGAGAATGGGTTTCTGCAGGTTGTGATATTGGAAGGTGAGTGAAGATGCTGAGGATGGGTTTCTGCAGGTTGTGTTATTCGAAGGTGAGAGGTGATGCTGAGGATGGGTTTCTGCAGGTTGTGTTATTGGAAGGTGAGTGAAGATGCTGAGGGTGATTTTCAGCAGGTTGTGTTTGTGGGAGCTGAGTGCAGATGCTGAGGATGAGGTTCTGCAGGGTGTGTTATTGGAATGTTAGTGAAGATGCTGAGGATGGGTTTCTGCAGGTTGTGTTATTGGTAGGTTAGTGGAGATGCTGAGGATGGACTTTGGAAGGTGAGTGAAGATGCTGTGGATCGGTTTCTGCAGGTTGTTTTATTGGGAGGTTAGTGAAGATGCTGAGGATGGGTTTCTGCAGGTTGTGTTATTGGGAGGTGAGTGGAGATGCTGAGGATGGGTTTCTGCAGGTTGTGTTAGTGGGAGGTGAGTGGCGATGCTGAGGATGGGTTTCTGCAGGTTGTGTTATTGGAAGGCGAGTGAAGATGCTGAGGATGGGTTTCTGCAGGTTGTGTTATTGGGAGGTGAGTGGAGATGCTGAGGATGGGTTTCTGCAGGTTGTGTTATTGGGAGGTGACTGGACATGCTGAGGATTTGTTTCTGCAGGTTGTGTTATTGGAAGGTGAGTGAAGATGCTGAGGATGGTGTTCAGCAGTTTGTGGTATTGGGAGCTGAGTGGAGATGCTGAGGATGTGTTTCTGCAGGTTGTGTTATTGGAAGGAGAGTGGAGATGCTGAGGATGGGTTTGTGCAGGTTGTGTTATTGGAAAGATTGTGAAGATGCAGAGGATGTGTTTGTGCAGCTTGTGTTTTTGGAAGACCTTGAGCATCGATTTCTGCTGGTTGTGTTATTGAAGGTTTGTGAAGATGCTGAGGATGGGTTTCTGCAAGTTGTGTTATTGGGAGATGAGTGGAGATGCTGAGGATGGGTTTCTGCAGGTTGTGTTATTGGAAGATGAGTGAAGGTGCTGAGGATGGGTTTCTGCATGTTGTGTTATTGGAAGGTGAGTTAGGACGCTGAGGATGGGTTTCTGCAGGTTGTGTTATTGAAGGTTTGTGAAGATGCTGAGGATGGGTTTCTGCAGGGTGTATTATTGGGAGGTGAGTGGAAATGCTAAGGATGGGTTTCTGCAGATGTGTTATTCCAAGGTGAGTGAAGATGCTGAGGATGGGTTTCAGTAGATGTGTTATTGGAAGGTTTGTGAAGGTGCTGAGGATGGGTTTCTGCAGGTTGTGTTAGTGGAAGCTGAGTGAAAATGCTGAGGATGGGTTTCTGCAGGTTGTGTTATTGGAAGGTTAGTGAAGATGCTGAGGATGGGTTTCTGCATGTTGTGTTATTGGGAGGTGAGTCAAGATGCCGAGGATGGTTTTCAGCAGCTTGCGTTTTTGGGAGGTGATTGGAGATGCTCAGGATGGGTTTCTGCAGGTTGTGTTATTGGAAGGTGAGTGGAGATGCTGAGGATGGGGTCCTGCAGGTTGTGTTATTGGGAGGTTAGTGGAGATGCTGAGGATGGGTTTCTGCAGGTGGTGTTCTTAGAAAGTGAGTGAAGTTGCAGAGGATGGGTATCTGCACGTTGTGCTTTTCGGAGGTGAGTGGAGATGCTGAGGATGGGTTTCTGCAGGTTTTGATATTGAGAGGTGTGTGAAAAGGCTGTTGATGGGTTTCTGCTGGTTGTGTTAGTGGGAGGTGAGTGGCGATGCTGAGGATGGTTTTCAGCAGGTTGTGTTACTGGGAAATGAGTGAAGATGCTGAGGATGGGTTTCTGCAGGTTGTGTTACTGGGAAGTGAGTGAAGATGCTGAGAATGGGTTTCTGCAGGTTGTTTTATTGGAAGGTGAGTGGAGATGTTGAGGATGGGTTTCTGCAGGTTGTGTGATTGGGAGGTGTGTGGAAATGCTGAGGATGGGTTTCTGCAGGTTGTGTTATTGGAAGGTGAGTGAAGATGCTGAAGATGGGTTTCAGCATGTTGTGGTATTGGGAGGTGAGTGGAGATGCTGAGGATGTGTTTCTGCCGGTTGAGTTATTGGAAGGTTTGTGATGATGCTGAGGATGGGTTTCAGCAGGTTGTGTTATTGGGAGGTGAGTGAAGATCCTGAGGATGGGTTACTGCAGGTTGTGTTACATAGAACATAGAACATAGAACAATACAGCGCAGTACAGGCCCTTCGGCCCACGATGTTGCACCGAAACAAAAGCCATCTAACCTACACTATACCATTATCATCCATATGTTTATCCAATAAACTTTTAAATGCCCTTAATGTTGGCGAGTTCACTACTGTAGCAGGTAGGGCATTCCACGGCCTCACTACTCTTTCCGTAAAGAACCTACCCCTGACCTCTGTCCTATATCTATTACCCCTCAGTTTAAGGCTATGTCCCCTCGTGCTAGCCATTTCCATCCGCGGGAGAAGGCTCTCACTGTCCACCCTATCTAACCCTCTGATCATTTTGTATGCCTCTATTAAGTCTCCTCTTAACCTTCTTCTCTCTAACGAAAACAACCTCAAGTCCATCAGCCTTTCCTCATAAGATTTTCCCTCCATACCAGGCAACATCCTGGTAAATCTCCTCTGCACCCGTTCCAAAGCCTCCACGTCCTTCCTATAATGCGGTGACCAGAACTGTACGCAATACTCCAAATGCGGCCGTACCAGAGTTCTGTACAGCTGCAACATGACCTCCTGACTCCGGAACTCAATCCCTCTACCAATAAAGGCCAACACTCCATAGGCCTTCTTCACCACCCTATCAACCTGGGTGGCAACTTTCAGGGATCTATGTACATGGACACCTAGATCCCTCTGCTCATCCACACTTTCAAGAACTTTTCCATTAGCCACATATTCCACATTCCTGTTTTTCCTTCCAAAGTGAATCACCTCACACTTCTCTACATTAAACTCCATTTGCCACCTCTCAGCCCAGCACTGCAGCTTATCTATATCCCTCTGTAACCTGCTACTTCCTTCCTCACTATCGACAACACCACCGACTTTAGTATCGTCTGCAAATTTACTCACCCACCCTTCTGCGCCTTCCTCTAGGTCATTGATAAAAATGACAAACAGCAACGGCCCCAGAACAGATCCTTGTGGTACTCCACTTGTGACAGAACTCCATTCTGAACATTTCCCATCAACCACCACCCTCTGTCTTCTTTCAGCTAGCCAATTTCTGATCCACGTCTCTAAATCACCCTCAATCCCCAGCCTCCGTATTTTCTGCAATAGCCTACCGTGGGGAACCTTATCAAACGCTTTGCTGAAATCCATATACACCACATCAACTGCTCTACCCTCGTCTACCTGTTCAGTCACCTTCTCAAAGAACTCGATAAGGTTTGTGAGGCATGACCTACCCTTCACAAAGCCATGCTGACTATCCCTGATCATATTATTCCTATCTAGATGATTATAAATCTTGTCTCTTATAATGCCCTCCAAGACTTTACCCACTACAGACGTGAGGCTCACCGGTCTATAGTTGCCGGAGTTGTCTCTGCTCCCCTTTTTGAACAAAGGGACCACATTTGCTATCCTCCAGTCCTCTGGCACTATTCCTGTATCCAATGATGACATAAAAATCAAAGCCAATGGTCCAGCAATCTCTTCCCTGGCCTCCCAGAGAATCCTAGGATAAATCCCATCAGGCCCCGGGGACTTATCTATTTTCAGCCTGTCCAGAATTGCCAACACCTCTTCCCTACTTACCTCAATGCCATCTAATCTATTTACCTGGAGCTCAGCATTCTCCTCCACAACATTATCTTTTTCCTGAGTGAATACTGACGAAAAATATTCATTTAGTATCTCGCCTATCTCTTCAGACTCTACACACAACTTCCCATCCCTGTCCTTGACTGGTCCTACTCTGTCCCTAGTCATTCGCTTATTCCTGACATACCTATAGAAAGCTTTTGGGTTTTCCTTGATCCTTCCTGCCAAATACTTCTCATGTCCCCTCCTTGCTCGTCTTAGCTCTCTCTTTAGATCCTTCCTCGCTACCTTGTAACTATCCATCGCCCCAACTGAAACTTCACACCTCATCTTCACATAGGCCTCCTTCTTCCTCTTAACAAGAGATTCCACTTCTTTGGTAAACCACGGTTCCCTCGCTCGGCACCTTCCTCCCTGCCTGACCGGTACATACTTATCAAGAACACGCAATATCTGGTCCTTGAACAAGCTCCACTTATCCAGTGTGTCCAAAACTTGCAGCCTACTTATCCACCTTATCCCCCCCAAGTCACGTCTAATGGCATCATAATTTCCCTTCCCCCAGCTATAACTCTTGCCCTGCGGTGTATACTTATCCCTTTCCATCCTTAACGTAAACGTCACCGAATTGTGGTCACTGTCCCCAAAGTGCTCACCTACCTCCAAATCCAACACCTGGCCTGGTTCATTACCCAAAACCAAATCCAATGTGGCCTCACCTCTTGTTGGCCTGTCAACAAACTGTGTCAGGAAACCCTCCTGCACACACTGAACAAAAAACGACCCATCTAATGTACTCGAACTATATCTTTTCCAGTCAATATTTGGAAAGTTAAAGTCTCCCATAATAACTACCCTGTTACTTTCGCTCATATCCAGGATCATCTTCGCCATCCTTTCCTCTACATCCCTAGAACTATTTGGAGGCCTATAGAAAACTCCCAACAGGGTGACCTCTCCCTTCCTGTTTCTAACCTCAGCCCATACTACCTCGGAAGATGAGTCCCCATCTAGCATCCTCTCCGCCACCGTAATACTGCTCTTGACTAGCAGCGCCACACCTCCCCCTCTTTTGCCTCCTTCCCTGAGCTTACTAAAACACCTAAACCCCGGAACCTGCAACATCCATTCCTGTCCCTGCTCTATCCACGTCTCCGAAATGGCCACAACATCGAAGTCCCAGGTACCAACCCATGCTGCCAGTTCCCCTACCTTATTTCGTATACTCCTGGCATTGAAGTAGACACACTTCAAACCACCTACCTGAACACTGGCCCCCTCCTCCGACGTCAAATCTGAGCTCCTGACCTCTATACTCTCATTCTCCCTTACCCTAAAACTACAATCCAGGTTCCCATGCCCCTGCTGCATTAGTTATTGGAAGGTTTGTGAAGGTGCTGAGGATGGGTTTCTGCAGGTTGTGTTAGTGGTAGCTGAGTGAAAATGCTGAGGATGGGTTTCTGCAGGTTGTGTTATTGGAAGGTTAGTGAAGATGCTGAGGATGGGTTTCTGCATGTTGTGTTATTGGGAGGTGAGTCAAGATGCCGAGGATGGTTTTCAGCAGCTTGCGTTTTTGGGAGGTGATTGGAGATGCTCAGGATGGGTTTCTGCAGGTTGTGTTATTGGAAGGTGAGTGGAGATGTTGAGGGTGATTTTCAGCAGGTTGTGTTTGTGGGAGCTGAGTGCAGATGCTGAGGATGGGATTCTGCAGGGTGTGTTATTGGAATGTTAGTGAAGATGCTGAGGATGGGTTTCTGCAGGTTGTGTTATTGGTAGGTTAGTGGAGATGCTGAGGATGGACTTCTGCAGGATGTGTTGTTGGAAGGTGAGTGAAGATGCTGTGGATCGGTTTCTGCAGGTTGTGTTATTGGAAGGTGAGTGAAGATGCTGAGAATGGGTTTCTGCAGGTTGTGATATTGGAAGGTGAGTGAAGATGCTGAGGATGGGTTTCTGCAGGTTGTGTTATTCGAAGGTGAGAGGTGATGCTGAGGATGGGTTTCTGCAGGTTGTGTTATTGGAAGGTGAGTGAAGATGCTGAGGGTGATTTTCAGCAGGTTGTGTTTGTGGGAGCTGAGTGCAGATGCTGAGGATGGGGTTCTGCAGGGTGTGTTATTGGAATGTTAGTGAAGATGCTGAGGATGGGTTTCTGCAGGTTGTGTTATTGGTAGGTTAGTGGAGATGCTGAGGATGGACTTTGGAAGGTGAGTGAAGATGCTGTGGATCGGTTTCTGCAGGTTGTTTTATTGGGAGGTTAGTGAAGATGCTGAGGATCGGTTCTGCAGGATGTGTTAGTGGGAGGTGAGTGGCGATGCTGAGGATGGGTTTCTGCAGGTTGTGTTATTGGAAGGCGAGTGAAGATGCTGAGGATGGGTTTCTGCAGGTTGTGTTATTGGGAGGTGAGTGGAGATGCTGAGGATGGGTTTCTGCAGGTTGTGTTATTGGGAGGTGACTGGACATGCTGAGGATTTGTTTCTGCAGGTTGTGTTATTGGAAGGTGAGTGAAGATGCTGAGGATGGTGTTCAGCAGGTTGTGGTATTGGGAGCTGAGTGGAGATGCTGAGGATGTGTTTCTGCAGGTTGTGTTATTGGAAGGAGAGTGGAGATGCTGAGGATGGGTTTGTGCAGGTTGTGTTATTGGAAAGATTGTGAAAATGCAGAGGATGTGTTTCTGCAGCTTGTGTTTTTGGAAGACCTTGAGCATCGATTTCTGCTGGTTGTGTTATTGAAGGTTTGTGAAGATGCTGAGGATGGGTTTCTGCAAGTTGTGTTATTGGGAGATGAGTGGAGATGCTGAGGATGGGTTTCTGCAGGTTGTGTTATTGGAAGATGAGTGAAGGTGCTGAGGATGGGTTTCTGCATGTTGTGTTATTGGAAGGTGAGTTAGGACGCTGAGGATGGGTTTCTGCAGGTTGTGTTATTGAAGGTTTGTGAAGATGCTGAGGATGGGTTTCTGCAGGGTGTATTATTGGGAGGTGAGTGGAAATGCTAAGGATGGGTTTCTGCAGGTTGTGTTATTCCAAGGTGAGTGAAGATGCTGAGGATGGGTTTCAGTAGATGTGTTATTGGAAGGTTTGTGAAGGTGCTGAGGATGGGTTTCTGCAGGTTGTGTTAGTGGAAGCTGAGTGAAAATGCTGAGGATGGGTTTCTGCAGGTTGTGTTATTGGAAGGTTAGTGAAGATGCTGAGGATGGGTTTCTGCATGTTGTGTTATTGGGAGGTGAGTCAAGATGCCGAGGAAGGTTTTCAGCAGCTTGCGTTTTTGGGAGGTGATTGGAGATGCTCAGGATGGGTTTCTGCAGGTTGTGTTATTGGAAGGTGAGTGGAGATGCTGAGGATGGGGTCCTGCAGGTTGTGTTATTGGGAGGTTAGTGGAGATGCTGAGGATGGGTTTCTGCAGGTGGTGTTCTTAGAAAGTGAGTGAAGTTGCAGAGGATGGGTATCTGCACGTTGTGCTTTTCGGAGGTGAGTGGAGATGCTGAGGATGGGTTTCTGCAGGTTTTGATATTGAGAGGTGTGTGAAAAGGCTGTTGATGGGTTTCTGCTGGTTGTGTTAGTGGGAGGTGAGTGGCGATGCTGAGGATGGTTTTCAGCAGGTTGTGTTACTGGGAAGTGAGTGAAGATGCTGAGGATGGGTTTCTGCAGGTTGTGTTACTGGGAAGTGAGTGAAGATGCTGAGAATGGGTTTCTGCAGGTTGTTTTATTGGAAGGTGAGTGGAGATGTTGAGGATGGGTTTCTGTAGGTTGTGTTACTGGGAGGTGAGTGGCAATGCTGAGGATGGGTTTCAGCAGGTTGTGTTACTGGGAAGTGAGTGAAGATGCTGAGGATGGGTTTCTGCAGGTTGTGTTACTGGGAAGTGAGTGAAGATGCTGAGAATGGGTTTCTGCAGGTTGTTTTATTGGAAGGTGAGTGGAGATGTTGAGGATGGGTTTCTGCAGGTTGTGTGATTGGGAGGTGTGTGGAAATGCTGAGGATGGGTTTCTGCAGGTTGTGTTATTGGAAGGTGAGTGAAGATGCTGAAGATGGGTTTCAGCATGTTGTGGTATTGGGAGGTGAGTGGAGATGCTGAGGATGTGTTTCTGCCGGTTGAGTTATTGGAAGGTTTGTGATGATGCTGAGGATGGGTTTCAGCAGGTTGTGTTATTGGGAGGTGAGTGAAGATCCTGAGGATGGGTTACTGCAGGTTGTGTTATTGGAAGGTTTGTGAAGGTGCTGAGGATGGGTTTCTGCAGGTTGTGTTAGTGGTATCTGAGTGAAAATGCTGAGGATGGGTTTCTGCAGGTTGTGTTATTGGAAGGTTAGTGAAGATGCTGAGGATGGGTTTCTGCATGTTGTGTTATTGGGAGGTGAGTCAAGATGCCGAGGATGGTTTTCAGCAGCTTGCGTTTTTGGGAGGTGATTGGAGATGCTCAGGATGGGTTTCTGCAGGTTGTGTTATTGGAAGGTGAGTGGAGATGTTGAGGGTGATTTTCAGCAGGTTGTGTTTGTGGGAGCTGAGTGCAGATGCTGAGGATGGGGTTCTGCAGGGTGTGTTATTGGAATGTTAGTGAAGATGCTGAGGATGGGTTTCTGCAGGTTGTGTTATTGGTAGGTTAGTGGAGATGCTGAGGATGGACTTCTGCAGGATGTGTTGTTGGAAGGTGAGTGAAGATGCTGTGGATCGGTTTCTGCAGGTTGTGTTATTGGAAGGTGAGTGAAGATGCTGAGAATGGGTTTCTGCAGGTTGTGATATTGGAAGGTGAGTGAAGATGCTGAGGATGGGTTTCTGCAGGTTGTGCTATTCGAAGGCGAGAGGTGATGCTGAGGATGGGTTTCTGCAGGTTGTGTTATTGGAAGGTGAGTGAAGATGCTGAGGGTGATTTTCAGCAGGTTGTGTTTGTGGGAGCTGAGTGCAGATGCTAAGGATGGGGTTCTGCAGGGTGTGTTATTGGAATGTTAGTGAAGATGCTGAGGATGGGTTTCTGCAGGTTGTGTTATTGGTAGGTTAGTGGAGATGCTGAGGATGGACTTTGGAAGGTGAGTGAAGATGCTGTGGATCGATTTCTGCAGGTTGTTTTATTGGGAGGTTAGTGAAGATGCTGAGGATCGGTTCTGCAGGATGTGTTAGTGGGAGGTGAGTGGCGATGCTGAGGATGGGTTTCTGCAGGTTGTGTTATTGGAAGGCGAGTGAAGATGCTGAGGATGGGTTTCTGCAGGTTGTGTTATTGGGAGGTGAGTGGAGATGCTGAGGATGGGTTTCTGCAGGTAGTGTTATTGGGAGGTGACTGGACATGCTGAGGATTTGTTTCTGCAGGTTGTGTTATTGGAAGGTGAGTGAAGATGCTGAGGATGGTGTTCAGCAGGTTGTGGTATTGGGAGCTGAGTGGAGATGCTGAGGATGTGTTTCTGCAGGTTGTGTTATTGGAAGGAGAGTGGAGATGCTGAGGATGGGTTTGTGCAGGTTGTGTTATTGGAAAGATTGTGAAGATGCAGAGGATGTGTTTCTGCAGCTTGTGTTTTTGGAAGACCTTGAGCATCGATTTCTGCTGGTTGTGTTATTGAAGGTTTGTGAAGATGCTGAGGATGGGTTTCTGCAAGTTGTGTTATTGGGAGATGAGTGGAGATGCTGAGGATGTGTTTCTGCAGGTTGTGTTATTGGAAGATGAGTGAAGGTGCTGAGGATGGGTTTCTGCAGGTTGTGTTATTGGGACGTGAGTCATGATGCTGAGGATGGGTTTCAGCAGATGTGTAATTGGGAGGTGAGTGGAGATGCTGAGGATGTGTTTCTGCATGTTGTGTTATTGGAAGGTGATGAAAATGCTTAGGATGTGTTTCTACAGTTTGTGTTATTGGCAGGTGAGTGGAAATGCTGAGGATGGGTTTCTGCAGGTTGTGTTACTGGGAGGTGAGTGAAGATGCTGAGGATGGGTTTCTGCAGGTTGTGTTACTGGAAGGCTGGTGAAGATGCTGAGGATGGGTTTCTGCAGGTTGTGTTACTGGAAGGCGAGTGAAGATGCTGAGGATGGGTTTCTGCAGGTTGTGTTATTGGGAGGTGAGTGAAGATGCTGAGGATGGGTTTCTGCAGGTTGTGTTATTCCAAGGTGAGTGGAGATGCTGAGGATGGGTTTCTGCAAGTTGTGTTATTGGGAGGTGAGTGAAGTTGCTTTGGATGTTTTTCTGCATGTTGTGTTATTGGAAGGTGAGTTAGGACGCTGAGGATGGGTTTCTGCAGGTTGTGTTATTGAAGGTTTGTGAAGATGCTGAGGATGGGTTTCTGCAGGTTGTGTTATTGGGAGGTGAGTGGAAATGCTAAGGATGGGTTTCTGCAGGTTGTGTTATTGGGAGGTGAGTGGAGATGCTGAGGATGGGTTTCTGCAGGTTGTGTTATTGGGAGGTGAGTGGAAATGCTGAGGATGGGTTTCTGCAGGTTGTGTTACTGGAAGGCTGGTGAAGATGCTGAGGGTGGGTTTCTGCAGGTTGTGTTACTGGAAGGCGAGTGAAGATGCTGAGGATGGGTTTCTGCAGGTTGTGTTATTGGGAGGTGAGTGAAGATGCTGAGGATGGGTTTCTGCAGGTTGTGTTATTCCAAGGTGAGTGGAGATGCTGAGGATGGGTTTCTGCAAGTTGTGTTATTGGGAGGTGAGTGAAGATGCTTTGGATGTTTTTCTGCATGTTGTGTTATTGGAAGGTGAGTTAGGACGCTGAGGATGGGTTTCTGCAGGTTGTGTTATTGAAGGTTTGTGAAGATGCTGAGGATGGGTTTCTGCAGGTTGTGTTATTGGGAGGTGAGTGGAAATGCTAAGGATGGGTTTCTGCAGGTTGTGTTATTCCAAGGTGAGTGAAGATGCTGAGGATGGGTTTCAGTAGATGTGTTATTGGAAGGTTTGTGAAGGTGCTGAGGATGGGTTTCTGCAGGTTGTGTTAGTGGAAGCTGAGTGAAAATGCTGAGGATGGGTTTCTGCAGGTTGTGTTATTGGAAGGTTAGTGAAGATGCTGAGGATGGGTTTCTGCATGTTGTGTTATTGGGAGGTGAGTCAAGATGCCGAGGATGTTTTTCAGCAGCTTGCGTTTTTGGGAGGTGATTGGAGATGCTCAGGATGGGTTTCTGCAGGTTGTGTTATTGGAAGGTGAGTGGAGATGCTGAGGATGGGGTCCTGCAGGTTGTGTTATTGGGAGGTTAGTGGAGATGCTGAGGATGGGTTTCTGCAGGTGGTGTTCTTAGAAAGTGAGTGAAGATGCTGAGGATGGGTTTCTGCAGGTTGTGTAATTGGAAGGTAAATGAAGTTGCAGAGGATGGGTATCTGCACGTTGTGCTTTTGGGAGGTGAGTGGAGATGCTGAGGATGGGTTTCTGCAGGTTTTCGATATTGAGAGGTGTGTGAAAAGGCTGAGGATGGGTTTCTGCTGGTTGTGTTAGTGGGAGGTGAGTGGCAATGCTGAGGATGGGTTACTGCAGGTTGTGTTATTGGAAGGTAAGTGAAGATGCTGAGGATGGGTTTCAGCAGGTTGTGTTACTGGGAAGTGAGTGAAGATGCTGAGGATGGGGTTCTGCAGGGTGTGTTATTGGAATGTTAGTGAAGATGCTGAGGATGGGTTTCTGCAGGTTGTGTTATTGGTAGGTTAGTGGAGATGCTGAGGGTGGACTTCTGCAGGATGTGTTGTTGGAAGGTGAGTGAAGATGCTGTGGATCGGTTTCTGCAGGTTGTTTTATTGGGAGGGTAGTGAAGATGCTGAGGATGGGTTTCTGCAGGATGTGTTAGTGGGAGGTGAGTGGCGATGCTGAGGATGGGTTTCTGCATGTTGTGTTATTGGAAGGCGAGTGAAGATGCTGAGGATGGGTTTCTGCAGGTTGTGTTATTGGGAGGTGAGTGAAGATGCTGAGGATGGGTTTCTGCAGGTTGTGTTATTGGGAGGCGAGTGAAGATGCTGAGGATGGGTTTCTGCAGGTTGTGTTATTGGGAGGTGAGTGGAGATGCTGAGGATGTGTTTCTGCAGGTTGTGTTATTGGAAGGTGAGTGAAGATGCTGAGGATGGGTTTCAGCAGGTTGTGGTATTGGGAGGTGAGTGGAGATGCTGAGGATGGGTTTCAGCAGGTTGTGGTATTGGGAGGTGAGTGGAGATGCTGTGGATGTGTTTCTGCAGGTTGTGTTATTGGGAGGTGAGTGGAGATGCTGAGGATGTGCTTCTGCAGGTTGTGTTATTGGGAGGTGAGGGAAGATGCTGAGGATGGGTGTCTGCAGATTGTGTTATTGGAAGGAGAGTGGCGATGCTGATGATGGGTTTGTGCAGGTTGTGTTATTGGAAAGATTGTGAAGATGCAGAGGATGTGTTTCTGCAGCTTGTGTTTTTGGAAGACCTTGAGCATCGATTTCTGCTGGTTGTGTTATTGAAGGTTTGTGAAGATGCTGAGGATGGGTTTCTGCAGGTTGTGTTAATGGAAAATGAGTGAAGGTGCTGAGGATGGGTTTCTGCAGGTTCTGTTATTGGAAGGTTAATTAAGGTGCTGAGGACGGGTTTCTGCCGGTTGTGCTTTTGGGAGGTGAGTGGAGATGCTAAGGATGGGTTGCTGCAGGTTGTGTTATTGGGACGTGAGTCATGATGCTGAGGATGGGTTTCAGCAGATGTGTAATTGGGAGGTGAGTGTAGATGCTGAGATGTGTTTCTGCATGTTGTGTTATTGGCAGGTGAGTGGAAATGCTGAGGATGGGTTTCTGCAGGTTGTGTTACTGGAAGGCTGGTGAAGATGCTCAGGATGGGTTTCTGCAGGTTGTGTTACTGGAAGGCGAGTGAAGATGCTGAGGATGGGTTTCTGCAGGTTGTGTTATTGGGAGGTGAGTGAAGATGCTGAGGATGGGTTTCTGCAGGTTGTGTTATTGGAAGGCGAGTGAAGATTCTGAGGATGGGTTTCTGCAGGTTGTGTTATTGGGAGGTGAGTGGAGATGCTGAGGATGGGTTTCTGCAGGTTGTGTTATTGGGAGGTGAGTGGAAATGCTGAGGATGGGTTTCTGCAGGTTGTGTTACTGGAAGGCTGGTGAAGATGCTGAGGATGGGTTTCTGCAGGTTGTGTTACTGGAAGGCGAGTGAAGATGCTGAGGATGGGTTTCTGCAGGTTGTGTTATTGGGAGGTGAGTGAAGATGCTGAGGATGGGTTTCTGCAGGTTGTGTTATTCCAAGGTGAGTGGAGATGCTGAGGATGGGTTTCTGCAAGTTGTGTTATTGGGAGGTGAGTGAAGATGCTTTGGATGTTTTTCTGCATGTTGTGTTATTGGAAGGTGAGTTAGGACGCTGAGGATGGGTTTCTGCAGGTTGTGTTATTGAAGGTTTGTGAAGATGCTGAGGATGGGTTTCTGCAGGTTGTGTTATTGGGAGGTGAGTGGAAATGCTAATGATGGGTATCTGCAGGTTGTGTTATTCCAAGGTGAGTGAAGATGCTGAGGATGGGTTTCAGTAGATGTGTTATTGGAAGGTTTGTGAAGGTGCTGAGGATGGGTTTTTGCAGGTTGTGTTAGTGGAAGCTGAGTGAAAATGCTGAGTATGTGTTTCTACAGTTTGTGTTATTGGCAGGTGAGTGGAAATGCTGAGGATGGGTTTCTTCAGGTTGTGTTACTGGAAGGCTGGTGAAGATGCTGAGGATGGGTTTCTGCAGGTTGTGTTACTGGAACGCGAGTGAAGATGCTGAGGATGGGTTTCTGCAGGTTGTGTTATTGGGAGGTGAGTGAAGATGCTGAGGATGGGTTTCTGCAGGTTGTGTTATTGGAAGGCGAGTGAAGATGCTGAGGATGGGTTTCTGCAGGTTGTGTGATTGGGAGGTGAGTGGAGATGCTGAGGATGGGCTTCTGCAGGTTGTGTTATTGGGAGGAGAGTCAAGATGCCGAGAATGGGTTTCAGCAGCTTGTGTTATTGGGATGTGAGTGGAGATGCTGAGGATGGGTTTCTGCAGGTTGTGTTATTCCAAGGTGAGTGGAGATGCTGAGGATGGGTTTCTGCAAGTTGTGTTATTGGGAGGTGAGAGAAGATGCTTTGGATGTTTTTCTGCATGTTGTGTTATTGGAAGGTGAGTTAGGACGCTGAGGATGGGTTTCTGCAGGTTGTGTTATTGAAGGTTTGTGAAGATGCTGAGGATGGGTTTCTGCAGGGTGTATTATTGGGAGGTGAGTGGAAATGCTAAGGATGGGTTTCTGCAGGTTGTGTTATTCCAAGGTGAGTGAAGATGCTGAGGATGGGTTTCAGTAGATGTGTTATTGGAAGGTTTGTGAAGGTGCTGAGGATGGGTTTCTGCAGGTTGTGTTAGTGGAAGCTGAGTGAATATGCTGAGGATGGGTTTCTGCAGGTTGTGTTATTGGAAGGTTAGTGAAGATGCTGAGGATGGGTTTCTGCATGTTGTGTTATTGGGAGGTGAGTCAAGATGCCGAGGATGGTTTTCAGCAGCTTGCGTTTTTGGGAGGTGATTGGAGATGCTCAGGATGGGTTTCTGCAGGTTGTGTTATTGGAAGGTGAGTGGAGATGCTGAGGATGGGGTCCTGCAGGTTGTGTTATTGGGAGGTTAGTGGAGATGCTGAGGATGGGTTTCTGCAGGTGGTGTTCTTAGAAAGTGAGTGAAGATGCTGAGGATGGGTTTCTGCAGGTTGTGTAATTGGAAGGTTAATGAAGGTGCAGAGCATGGGTATCTGCACGTTCTGCTTTTGGGAGGTGAGTGGAGATGCTGAGGATGGGTTTCTGCAGTTTGTGATATTGAGAGGTGTGTGAAAAGGCTGAGGATGGGTTTATGCTGGTTGTGTTAGTGGGAGGTGAGTGGCGATGCTGAGGATGGTTTTCAGCAGGTAGTGTTATTGAAGGTTTGTGAAGATGCTGAGGATGGGTTTCTGCAGGTTGTGTTATTGGGAGGTGAGTGGAGATGCTGAGGATGGGTATCTGCAGGTTGTGTTATTGGGAGGTGAGTGAAGATGCTGAGGATGGGTTTCTGCAGGTTGTGTTATTGGGAGGTGAGTGGAGATGCTGAGGATGGGTTTCTGCAGGTTGTGTTATTCGAAGGTGAGTGGAGATGTTGAGGATGGGTTTCTGCAGGCTGTGTTATTGGGAGGCGAGTGGAGATGCTGAGGATGGACTTCTGCAGGTTGTGTTATTGGGAGGTGAGTGGAGATGATGAGGATGGGTTTCTGCAGGTTGTGTTATTGGGAGGTGAGTGGAGATGCTGAGGATGGGTTTCTGCAGGTTGTGCTTTTCGGAGGTGAGTGAAGATGCTGTGGATGTGTTCAGTGGATGTGTTATTGGGAGGTGAGTGAAAATGCTGAGGATGGGTTTCTGCAGGTGTGTTATTGGGAAATGAGTCATGATGCTGAGGATGGGTTTCAGTAGATGTGTTATTGGGAGGTGAGTGAAGATGCTGAGGGTGATTTTCAGCAGGTTGTGTTATTGGGAGGTGAGTGCAGATGCTGAGGATATGGTTCTGCAGGGTGTGATATTGGCATGTTAGTGAAGATGCTGAGGATGGGTTTCTGCAGGTTGTGTTATTGGTAGGTTAGTGGAGATGCTGAGGATGGACTTCTGCAGGATGTGTTAGTGGGAGGTGAGTGGAGATGCTGAGGATGGGTTTCTGCAGGTTGTGTTATTGGGAGGTGAGTGAAGATGCTGAGGATGGGTTTCTGCAGGATGTGTTAGTGGGAGGTGAGTGGCGATGCTGAGGATGGGTTTCTGCAGGTTGTGTTATTGGAAGGCGAGTGGACATGCTGAGGATGGGTTTCTGCAGGTTGTGTTATTGGGAGGTGACTGGACATGCTGAGGATGTGTTTCTGCAGGTTGTGTTATTGGAAGGTGAGTGAAGATGCTGAGGATGGGTTTCAGCAGGTTGTGGTATTGGGAGGTGAGTGGAGATGCTGAGGATGTGCTTCTGCAGGTAGTGTTATTGGGGGGTGAGTGAAGATACTGAGGATGGGTGTCTGCAGGTCGTGTTATTGGAAGGAGAGTGGAGATGCTGAGGATGGGTTTGTGCAGGTTGTGTTATTGGAAAGTTTCTGAAGATGCAGAGGATGTGTTTCTGCAGCTTGTGTTTTTGGAAGACCTTGAGCATCGGTTTCTGCTGGTTGTGTTATTGAAGGTTTGTGAAGATGCTGAGGATGGGTTTCTGAAAGTTGTGTTATTGGGAGGTGAGTAGAGATGCTGAGGATGTGTTTCTGCATGTTGTGTTATTGGAATGTGAGTGAAAATGCTGAGGAAGTGTTTCTACACTTTGTGTTATTGGGAGGTGAGTGGAGATGCTGAGGATGGGTTTCTGCAGGTTGTGTTATTGGGAGGTGAGTGGAGATGCTGAGGATGGGTTTCTGCAGGTTGTGTTATTGGGAGGTGAGTGGAGATGCTGAGGATGGGTTTCTGCAGGTTGTGTTATTGGGAGGTGAGTGAAGATGCTGAGGATGGGTTTCTGCAGGTTGTGTTATTGGAAGGTGAGTGGAGATGCTGAGGATGGGTTTCTGCAGGTTGTGTTATTGGAAGGTTTGTGAAAATGCTAAGGATGTGTTTCTGCAGGTTGTGTTATTCGAAGGTGAGTGAAGATGCTGAGAATGGGTTTCTGCAGGTTGTGTTATTGGGAGGTTAGTGGAGATGCTGAGGATGGGTTTCTGCAGGTTGTGTTATCGGACGGTGAGTGGAGATGCTGAGGACGGGTTTCTGCCGCTTGAGTTATTGGAATGTTTGTGATGATGCTGAGGATGGGTTTCTGCAGGTTGTGTTATTGGGAGGTGAGTGGAGATGCTGAGGATGGGTTTCTGCATGTTGTGTTATTGGAAGGTTAGTGGAGATGCTGAGGATGGGTTTCTGCAGGTTGTGTTATTCGAAGGTGAGTGGAGATGTTGAGGATGGGTTTCTGCAGGCTGTGTTATTGGGAGGCGAGTGGAGATGCTGAGGATGGACTTCTGCAGGTTGTGTTATTGGGAGGTGAGTGGAGATGATGAGGATGGGTTTCTGCAGGTTGTGTTATTGGGAGGTGAGTGGAGATGCTGAGGATGGGTTTCTGCAGGTTGTGCTTTTCGGAGGTGAGTGAAGATGCTGTGGATGTGTTCAGTGGATGTGTTATTGGGAGGTGAGTGAAAATGCTGAGGATGGGTTTCTGCAGGTGTGTTATTGGGAAATGAGTCATGATGCTGAGGATGGATTTCAGTAGATGTGTTATTGGGAGGTGAGTGAAGATGCTGAGGGTGATTTTCAGCAGGTTGTGTTATTGGGAGGTGAGTGCAGATGCTGAGGATATGGTTCTGCAGGGTGTGATATTGGCATGTTAGTGAAGATGCTGAGGATGGGTTTCTGCAGGTTGTGTTATTGGTAGGTTAGTGGAGATGCTGAGGATGGACTTCTGCAGGATGTGTTAGTGGGAGGTGAGTGGAGATGCTGAGGATGGGTTTCTGCAGGTTGTGTTATTGGGAGGTGAGTGAAGATGCTGAGGATGGGTTTCTGCAGGATGTGTTAGTGGGAGGTGAGTGGCGATGCTGAGGATGGGTTTCTGCAGGTTGTGTTATTGGAAGGCGAGTGGACATGCTGAGGATGGGTTTCTGCAGGTTGTGTTATTGGGAGGTGACTGGACATGCTGAGGATGTGTTTCTGCAGGTTGTGTTATTGGAAAGTGAGTGAAGATGCTGAGGATGGGTTTCAGCAGGTTGTGGTATTGGGAGGTGAGTGGAGATGCTGAGGATGTGCTTCTGCAGGTAGTGTTATTGGGGGGTGAGTGAAGATACTGAGGATGGGTGTCTGCAGGTCGTGTTATTGGAAGGAGAGTGGAGATGCTGAGGATGGGTTTGTGCAGGTTGTGTTATTGGAAAGTTTCTGAAGATGCAGAGGATGTGTTTCTGCAGCTTGTGTTTTTGGAAGACCTTGAGGATCGGTTTCTGCTGGTTGTGTTATTGAAGGTTTGTGAAGATGCTGAGGATGGGTTTCTGAAAGTTGTGTTATTGGGAGGTGAGTAGAGATGCTGAGGATGTGTTTCTGCATGTTGTGTTATTGGAATGTGAGTGAAAATGCTGAGGATGTGTTTCTACACTTTGTGTTATCGGGAGGTGAGTGGAGATGCTGAGGATGGGTTTCTGCAGGTTGTGTTATTGGGAGGTGAGTGGAGATGCTGAGGATGGGTTTCTGCAGGTTGTGTTATTGGGAGGTGAGTGGAGATGCTGAGGATGGGTTTCTGCAGGTTGTGTTATTGGGAGGTGAGTGAAGATGCTGAGGATGGGTTTCTGCAGGTTGTGTTATTGGAAGGTGAGTGGAGATGCTGAGGATGGGTTTCTGCAGGTTGTGTTATTGGAAGGTTTGTGAAAATGCTAAGGATGTGTTTCTGCAGGTTGTGTTATTCGAAGGTGAGTGAAGATGCTGAGAATGGGTTTCTGCAGGTTGTGTTATTGGGAGGTTAGTGGAGATGCTGAGGATGGGTTTCTGCAGGTTGTGTTATCGGACGGTGAGTGGAGATGCTGAGGACGGGTTTCTGACGCTTGAGTTATTGGAATGTTTGTGATGATGCTGAGGATGGGTTTCTGCAGGTTGTGTTATTGGGAGGTGAGTGGAGATGCTGAGGATGGGTTTCTGCATGTTGTGTTATTGGAAGGTTAGTGGAGATGCTGAGGATGGGTTTCTGCAGGTTGTGTTCTTGGGAGGTGAGTGAAGATGCTGAGGATGGGTTTCTGCAGGTTGTGTTATTGGGGGGGGGGGGTGAGTGAAGATGGTGAGGATGGGTTTCTGCAGTTAGTGTTATTTGGAGGTGAGTGAAGATGCTGAGGATGGGTTTCTGCAGGTTGTGTTATTGGAATGTTAGTGAAGTTGCTGAGGATGGTTTTCTGCAGGTTATGTTATTGGAAGTTTAGTGAAGATGCTGAGGATGGGTTTATGCAGGTTGTGTTGTTGAGAGCTGAGTGGAGGTGCTGAGGATGGGATTCTTCAGGTTTTGTTATTGGGAGGTGAGTGAAGATGCTGAGGATGGGTTTCTGCAGGTTGTGCTATTGGGAGGTGAGTGAAGATGCTGAGGGTGATTTTCAGCAGGTTGTGTTATTGGGAGGTGAGTGCAGATGCTGAGGATATGGTTCTGCAGGGTGTGTTATTGGAATGTTAGTGAAGATGCTGAGGGTGGGTTTCTGCAGGTTGTGTTATTGGTAGGTTAGTGGAGATGCTGAGGATGGACTTCTGCAGGATGTGTTAGTGGGAGGTGAGTGGAGATGTTGAGGATGGGTTTCTGCAGGTTGTGTTATTGGGAGGTGAGTGAAGATGCTGAGGATGGGTTTCTGCAGGATGTGTTAGTGGGATCTGAGTGGCGGTGCTGAGGATGGGTTTCTGCAGGTTGTGTTATTGGAAGGCGAGTGGACATGCTGAGGATGGGTTTCTGCAGGTTGTGTTATTGGGAGGTGACTGGACATGCTGTGGATGTGTTTCTGCAGGTTGTGTTATTGGAAGGTGAGTTAAAATGCTGAGGATGGGTTTCAGCAGGTTGTGGTATTGGGAGGTGAGTGGAGATGCTGAGGATGTGCTTCTGCAGGTAGTGTTATTGGGAGGTGAGTGAAGATACTGAGGATGGGTTTGTGCAGGTTGTGTTATTGGAAAGTTTCTGAAGATGCAGAGGATGTGTTTGTGCAGCTTGTGTTTTTGGAAGACCTTGAGAATCGGTTTATGCTGGTTGTGTTATTGAAGGTTTGTGAAGATGCTGAGGATGGGTTTCTGAAAGTTGTGTTATTGGGAGGTGAGTGGAGATGCTGAGGATGGGTTTCTGCAGGTTGTGTTATTGGGACGTGAGTCATGATGCTGAGGATGGGTTTCAGCAGATGTGTAATTGGGAGGTGAGTAGAGATGCTGAGGATGTGTTTCTGCATGTTGTGTTATTGGAAGGTGAGTGAAAATGCTGAGGATGTGTTTCTACACTTTGTGTTATTGGGAGGTGAGTGGAGATGCTGAGGATGGGTTTCTGCAGGTTGTGTTATTGGGAGGTGAGTGGAGATGCTGAGGATGGGTTTCTGCAGGTTGTGTTATTGGGAGGTGATTGGAGATGCTGAGGATGGGTTTCTGCAGGTTGTGTTCTTGGGAGGTGAGTGTAGATGCTGAGGATGGGTTTCTGCAGGTTGCGATATTGGGAGGTGAGTGAAGATGCTGAGGATGGGTTTCTGCAGGTTGTGTGATTGGGAGGTGAGTGGAAATGCTGAGGATGGGTTTCTGCAGGTTGTGTTATTGGGAGGTGAGTGAAGATGCTGAGGATGGGTTTCAGCAGGTTGTGGTATTGGGAGGTGAGTGAAGATGCAGAGGATGTGTTTCTGCCGGTTGAGTTATTGGAAGGTGAGTGAAGATGCTGAGGATGGGTTTCAGCAGGTTGTGGTATTGGGAGGTGAGTGAAGATGCAGAGGATGTGTTTCTGCGGGTTGAGTTATTGGAAGGTGAGTGAAGATGCTGAGGATGGGTTTCTGCAGGTTGTCCTTTTCGGAGGTTAGTGAAGATGCTGAGGATGAGTTTCAGCAGGTTGGCTCATTGGGAGGTTAGTAGAGATGCTGAGGATGGGTTTCTGCAGGTTGTGTTATTGGGAGGTTAGTAGAGATGCTGCGGATGGGTTTCTGCAGGTTGTGTTATTGGAAGATGCTGGGGATGGGTTTCTGCAGGTTGTGTTATTGGAAGATGATTCGAGGTGCTGAGGATGGGTTTCTGCAGGTTGTGTTATTGGAAGGTGAGTGAAGATGCTGAGGATGTGTTTCTGCAGGTTGGTTTATTGGGAGGTTAGTAGAGATGCTGCGGATGGGTTTCTGCAGGTTGTGTTATTGGAAGATGCTGGGGATGGGTTTCTGCATGTTGTGTTATTGGAAGATGATTCGAGGTGCTGAGGATGGGTTTCTGCAGGTTGTGTTATTGGAAGGTGAGTGAAGATGCTGAGGCTGGGTGTCTGCAGGTTTTGATATTGAGAGGTGTGTGAAAAGGCTGAGGATGGGTTTCTGCTGGTTGTGTTAGTGGGAGGTGAGTGGCGATGCTGAGGATGGTTTTCAGCAGGTTGTGTTACTGGGAAGTGAGTGAAGATGCTGAGGATGGGTTTCTGCAGGTTGTGTTACTGGGAAGTGAGTGAAGATGCTGAGAATGGGTTTCTGCAGGTTGTTTTATAGGAAGGTGAGTGGAGATGTTGAGGATGGGTTTCTGCAGGTTGTGTTAGTGGGAGGTGAGTGGCAATGCTGAGGATGGGTTTCAGCAGGTTGTGTTACTGGGAAGTGAGTGAAGATGCTGAGGATGGGTTTCTGCAGGTTGTGTTACTGGGAAGTGAGTGAAGATGCTGAGGATGGGTTTCAGCAGGTTGTGTTATTGGAAGGTGAGTGAAGATGCTGAAGATTGGTTTCAGCATGTTGTGGTATTGGGAGGTGAGTGGTGATGCTGAGGATGTGTTTCTGCCGGTTGAGTTATTGGAAGGTTTGTGATGATGCTGAGGATGGGTTTCAGCAGGTTGTGTTATTGGGAGGTGAGTGAAGATCCTGAGGATGGGTTACTGCAGGTTATGTTATTGGAAGGTTTGTGAAGGTGCTGAGGATGGGTTTCTGCAGGTTGTGTTAGTGGTAGCTGAGTGAAAATGCTGAGGACGGGGTTTCTGCAGGTTGTGTTATTGGAAGGTTAGTGAAGATGCTGAGGATGGGTTTCTGCATGTTGTGTTATTGGGAGGTGAGTAAAGATGCCGAGGATGGTTTTCAGCAGCTTGCGTTTTTGGGAGGTGATTGGAGATGCTCAGGATGGGTTTCTGCAGGTTGTGTTATTGGAAGGTGAGTGGAGATGTTGAGGGTGATTTTCAGCAGGTTGTGTTTGTGGGAGCTGAGTGCAGATGCTGAGGATGGGGTTCTGCAGGGTGTGTTATTGGAATGTTAGTGAAGATGCTGAGGATGGGTTTCTGCAGGTTGTGTTATTGGTAGGTTAGTGGAGATGCTGAGGATGGACTTCTGCAGGACGTGTTGTTGGAAGGTGAGTGAAGATGCTGTGGATCGGTTTCTGCAGGTTGTGTTATTGGAAGGTGAGTGAAGATGCTGAGAATGGGTTTCTGCAGGTTGTGATATTGGAAGGTGAGTGAAGATGCTGCGGATGGGTTTCTGCAGGTTGTGTTATTCGAAGGCGAGAGGTGATGCTGAGGATGGGTTTCTGCAGGTTGTGTTATTGGAAGGTGAGTGAAGATGCTGAGGGTGATTTTCAGCAGGTTGTGTTTGTGGGAGCTGAGTGCAGATGCTGAGGATAGGGTTCTGCAGGGTGTGTTATTGGAATGTTAGTGAAGATGCTGAGGATGGGTTTCTGCAGGTTGTGTTATTGGTAGGTTAGTGGAGATGCTGAGGATGGACTTTGGGAGGTGAGTGAAGATGCTGTGGATCGGTTTCTGCAGGTTGTTTTATTGGGAGGTTAGGGAAGATGCTGAGGATCCGTTCTGCAGGATGTGTTAGTGGGAGGTGAGTGGCGATGCTGAGGATGGGTTTCTGCAGGTTGTGTTATTGGAAGGCGAGTGAAGATGCTGAGGATGGGTTTCTGCAGGTTGTGTTATTGGGAGGTGAGTGGAGATGCTGAGCATGGGTTTCTGCAGGTTGTGTTATTGGGAGGTGACTGGACATGCTGAGGATTTGTTTCTGCAGGTTGTGTTATTGGAAGGTGAGTGAAGATGCTGAGGATGGTGTTCAGCAGGTTGTGGTATTGGGAGCTGAGTGGAGATGCTGAGGATGTGTTTCTGCAGGTTGTGTTATTGGAAGGAGAGTGGAGATGCTGAGGATGGGTTTGTGCAGGTTGTGTTATTGGAAAGATTGTGAAGATGCAGAGGATGTGTTTCTGCAGCTTGTGTTTTTGGAAGACCTTGAGCATCGATTTCTGCTGGTTGTGTTATTGAAGGTTTGTGAAGATGCTGAGGATGGGTTTCTGCAAGTTGTGTTATTGGGAGATGAGTGGAGATGCTGAGGATGGGTTTCTGCAGGTTGTGTTATTGGAAGATGAGTGAAGGTGCTGAGGATGGGTTTCTGCAGGTTGTGTTATTGGGACGTGAGTCATGATGCTGAGGATGGGTTTCAGCAGATGTGTAATTGGGAGGTGAGTGGAGATGCTGAGGATGTGTTTCTGATTGTTGTGTTATTGGAAGGTGATGAAAATGCTTAGGATGTGTTTCTACAGTTTGTGTTATTGGCAGGTGAGTGGAAATGCTGAGGATGGGTTTCTGCAGGTTGTGTTACTGGGAGGTGAGTGAAGATGCGGTGGATGGGTTTCTGCAGGTTGTGTTATTGGAAGGTGAGTGGAGATGCTGAGGATGGGTTTCAGTGGATGTGTTATTGGGAGGTGAGTGGAAATGCTGAGGATGGGTTTCTTCAGGTTGTGTTATTGGAAGGTGAGTGAAGATGCTGAGGGTGATTTTCAGCAGCTTGTGTTTGTGGGAGGTGAGTGCAGATGCTGAGGATGGGGTTCTGCAGGGTGTGTTATTGGAATGTTAGTGAAGATGCTGAGGATGGGTTTCTGCAGGTTGTGTTATTGGTAGGTTAGTGGAGATGCTGAGGATGGACTTCTGCAGGATGTGTTGTTGGAAGGTGAGTGAAGATGCTGTGGATCGGTTTCTGCAGGTTGTTTTATTGGGAGGGTAGTGAAGATGCTGAGGATGGGTTTCTGCAGGATGTGTTAGTGGGAGGTGAGTGGCGATGCTGAGGATGGGTTTCTGCAGGTTGTGTTATTGGAAGGCGAGTGAAGATGCTGAGGATGGGTTTCTGCAGGTTGTGTTATTGGGAGGTGAGTGGAGATGCTGAGGATGGGTTTCTGCAGGTTGTGTTATTGGGAGGCGAGTGAAGATGCTGAGGATGGGTTTCTGCAGGTTGTGTTATTGGGAGGTGAGTGGAGATGCTGAGGATGTGTTTCTGCAGGTTGTGTTATTGGAAGGTGAGTGAAGATGCTGAGGATGGGTTTCAGCAGGTTGTGGTATTGGGAGGTGAGTGGAGATGCTGAGGATGGGTTTCAGCAGGTTGTGGTATTGGGAGGTGAGTGGAGATGCTGAGGATGTGTTTCTGCAGGTTGTGTTATTGGGAGGTGAGTGGAGATGCTGAGGATGTGTTTCTGCAGGTTGTGTTATTGGGAGGTGAGGGAAGATGCTGAGGATGGGTGTCTGCAGATTGTGTTATTGGAAGGAGAGTGGAGATGCTGATGATGGATTTGTGCAGGTTGTGTTATTGGAAAGATTGTGAAGATGCAGAGGATGTGTTTCTGCAGCTTGTGTTTTTGGAAGACCTTGAGCATCGATTTCTGCTGGTTGTGTTATTGAAGGTTTGTGAAGATGCTGAGGATGGGTTTCTGCAGGTTGTGTTATTGGAAAATGAGCGAAGGTGCTGAGGATGGGTTTCTGCAGGTTCTGTTATTGGAAGGTTAATGAAGGTGCTGAGGACGGGTTTCTGCAGGTTGTGCTTTTGGGAGGTGAGTGGAGATGCTAAGGATGGGTTTCTGCAGGTTGTGTTATTGGGACGTGAGTCATGATGCTGAGGATGGGTTTCAGCAGATGTGTAACTGGGAGGTCAGTGGAGATGCTGAGATGTGTTTCTGCATGTTGTGTTATTGGAAGGTGAGTGAAAATGCTGAGTATGTGTTTCTACAGTTTGTGTTATTGGCAGGTGAGTGGAAATGCTGAGGATGGGTTTCTGCAGGTTGTGTTACTGGAAGGCTGGTGAAGATGCTGAGGATGGGTTTCTGCAGGTTGTGTTACTGGAAGGCGAGTGAAGATGCTGAGGATGGGTTTCTGCAGGTTGTGTTATTGGGAGGTGAGTGAAGATGCTGAGGATGGGTTTCTGCAGGTTGTGTTATTGGAAGGCGAGTGAAGATGCTGAGGATGGGTTTCTGCAGGTTGTGTTATTGGGAGGTGAGTGGAGATGCTGAGGATGGGCTTCTGCAGGTTGTGTTATTGGGAGGTGAGTCAAGATGCCGAGAATGGGTTTCAGCAGCTTGTGTTATTGGGATGTGAGTGGAGATGCTGAGGATGGGTTTCTGCAGGTTGTGTTATTCCAAGGTGAGTGGAGATGCTGAGGATGGGTTTCTGCAAGTTGTGTTATTTGGGAGGTGAGTGAAGATGCTTTGGATGTTTTTCTGCATGTTGTGTTATTGGAAGGTGAATTAGGACGCTGAGGATGGGTTTCTGCAGGTTGTGTTATTGAAGGTTTGTGAAGATGCTGAGGATGGGTTTCTGCAGGTTGTGTTATTGGGAGGTGAGTGGAAATGCTAAGGATGGGTTTCTGCAGGTTGTGTTATTCCAAGGTGAGTGAAGATGCTGAGGATGGGTTTCAGTAGATGTGTTATTGAAGGTTTGTGAAGGTGCTGAGGATGGGTTTCTGCAGGTTGTGTTAGTGGAAGCTGAGTGAAAATGCTGAGGATGGCTTTCTGCAGATTGTGTTATTGGAAGGTTAGTGAAGATGCTGAGGATGGGTTTCTGCATGTTGTGTTATTGGGAGGTGAGTCAAGATGCCGAGGATGGTTTTCAGCAGCTTGCGTTTTTGGGAGGTGATTGGAGATGCTCAGGATGGGTTTCTGCAGGTTGTGTTATTGGAAGGTGAGTGGAGATGCTGAGGATGGGGTCCTGCAGGTTGTGTTATTGGGAGGTTAGTGGAGATGCTGAGGATGGGTTTCTGCAGGTGGTGTTCTTAGAAAGTGAGTGAAGATGCTGAGGATGGGTTTCTGCAGGTTGTGTAATTGGAAGGTTAATGAAGGTGCAGAGGATGGGTATCTGCACGTTGTGCTTTTGGGAGGTGAGTGGAGATGCTGAGGATGGGTTTCTGCAGGTTTTGATATTGAGAGGTGTGTGAAAAGGCTGAGGATGGGTTTCTGCTGGTTGTGTTAGTGGGAGGTGAGTGGCGATGCTGAGGATGGTTTTCAGCAGGTTGTGTTACTGGGAAGTGAGTGAAGATGCTGAGGATGGGTTTCTGCAGCTTGTTTTATTGGAAGGTGAGTGGAGATGTTGAGGATGGGTTTCTGCAGGTTGTGTTATTGGAAGGTGAGTGAAGATGCTGAAGATGGGTTTCAGCAGGTTGTGGTATTGGGAGGTGAGTGGAGATGCTGAGGATGTGTTTCTGCATGTTGTGTTATTGGAAGGCGAGTGAAGATGCTGAGGATGGGTTTCTGCAGGTTGTGTGATTGGGAGGTGAGTGGAGATGTTGAGGATGGGTTTCTGCAGGTTGTGTGATTGGGAGGTGTGTGGAAATGCTGAGGATGGGTTTCTGCAGGTTGTGTTATTGGAAGGTGAGTGAAGATGCTGAAGATGGGTTTCAGCATGTTGTGGTATTGGGAGGTGAGTGGAGATGCTGAGGATGTGTTTCTGCCGGTTGAGTTATTGGAAGGTTTGTGATGATGCTGAGGATGGGTTTCAGCAGGTTGTGTTATTGGGAGGTGAGTGAAGATCCTGAGGATGGGTTACTGCAGGTTGTGTTATTGGAAGGTTTGTGAAGGTGCTGAGGATGGGTTTCTGCAGGTTGTGTTAGTGGTAGCTGAGTGAAAATGCTGAGGACGGGGTTTCTGCAGGTTGTGTTATTGGAAGGTTAGTGAAGATGCTGAGGATGGGTTTCTGCATGTTGTATTATTGGGAGGTGAGTCAAGATGCCGAGGATGGTTTTCAGCAGCTTGCGTTTTTGGGAGGTGATTGTAGATGCTCAGGATGGGTTTCTGCAGGTTGTGTTATTGGAAGGTGAGTGGAGATGTTGAGGGTGATTTTCAGCAGGTTGTGTTTGTGGGAGCTGAGTGCAGATGCTGAGGATGGGGTTCTGCAGGGTGTGTTATTGGAATGTTAGTGAAGATGCTGAGGATGGGTTTCTGCAGGTTGTGTTATTGGTAGGTTAGTGGAGATGCTGAGGATGGACTTCTGCAGGATGTGTTGTTGGAAGGTGAGTGAAGATGCTGTGGATCGGTTTCTGCAGGTCGTGTTATTGGAAGGTGAGTGAAGATGCTGAGAATGGGTTTCTGCAGGTTGTGATATTGGAAGGTGAGTGAAGATGCTGCGGATGGGTTTCTGCAGGTTGTGTTATTCGAAGGCGAGAGGTGATGCTGAGAATGGGTTTCTGCAGGTTGTGTTATTGGAAGGTGAGTGAAGATGCTGAGGGTGATTTTCAGCAGGTTGTGTTTGTGGGAGCTGAGTGCAGATGCTGAGGATGGGGTTCTGCAGGGTGTGTTATTGGAATGTTAGTGAAGATGCTGAGGATGGGTTTCTGCAGGTTGTGTTATTGGTAGGTTAGGGGAGATGCTGAGGATGGACTTTGGAAGGTGAGTGAAGATGCTGTGGATCGGTTTCTGCAGGTTGTTTTATTGGGAGGTTAGTGTAGATGCGGAGGATCGGTTCTGCAGGATGTGTTAGTGGGAGGTGAGTGGCGATGCTGAGGATGGGTTTCTGCAGGTTGTGTTATTGGAAGGCGAGTGAAGATGCTGAGGATGGGTTTCTGCAGGTTGTGTTATTGGGAGGTGAGTGGAGATGCTGAGCATGGGTTTCTGCAGGTTGTGTTATTGGGAGGTTAGTGGAGATGCTGAGGATGGACTTTGGAAGGTGAGTGAAGATGCTGTGGATCGGTTTCTGCAGGTTGTTTTATTGGGAGCTGAGTGGAGATGCTGAGGATGTGTTTCTGCAGGTTGTGTTATTGGAAGGAGAGTGGAGATGCTGAGGATGGGTTTGTGCAGGTTGTGTTATTGGAAAGATTGTGAAGATGCAGAGGATGTGTTTCTGCAGCTTGTGTTTTTGGAAGACCTTGAGCATCGATTTCTGCTGGTTGTGTTATTGAAGGTTTGTGAAGATGCTGAGGATGGGTTTCTGCAAGTTGTGTTATTGGGAGATGAGTGCAGATGCTGAGGATGGGTTTCTGCAGGTTGTGTTATTGGAAGATGAGTGAAGGTGCTGAGGATGGGTTTCTGCAGGTTGTGTTATTGGGACGTGAGTCATGATGCTGAGGATGGGTTTCAGCAGATGTGTAATTGGGAGGTGAGTGGAGATGCTGAGGATGTGTTTCTGCATGTTGTGTTATTGGAAGGTGATGAAAATGCTTAGGATGTGTTTCTACAGTTTGTGTTATTGGCAGGTGAGTGGAAATGCTGAGGATGGGTTTCTGCAGGTTGTGTTACTGGGAGGTGAGTGAAGATGCGGTGGATGGGTTTCTGCAGGTTGTGTTATTGGAAGGTGAGTGGAGATGCTGAGGATGGGTTTCAGTGGATGTGTTATTGGGAGGTGAGTGGACATGCTGAGGATGGGTTTCTTCAGGTTGTGTTATTGGAAGGTGAGTGAAGATGCTGAGGGTGATTTTCAGCAGCTTGTGTTTGTGGGAGGTGAGTGCAGATGCTGAGGATGGGGTTCTGCAGGGTGTGTTATTGGAATGTTAGTGAAGATGCTGAGGATGGGTTTCTGCAGGTTGTGTTATTGGTAGGTTAGTGGAGATGCTGAGGATGGACTTCTGCAGGATGTGTTGTTGGAAGGTGAGTGAAGATGCTGTGGATCGGTTTCTGCAGGTTGTTTTATTGGGAGGGTAGTGAAGATGCTGAGGTTGGGTTTCTGCAGGATGTGTTAGTGGGAGGTGAGTGGCGATGCTGAGGATGGGTTTCTGCAGGTTGTGTTATTGGAAGGCGAGTGAAGATGCTGAAGATGGGTTTCTGCAGGTTGTGTTATTGGGAGGTGAGTGGAGATGCTGAGGATGGGTTTCTGCAGGTTGTGTTATTGGGAGGCGAGTGAAGATGCTGAGGATGGGTTTCTGCAGGTTGTGTTATTGGGAGGCGAGTGGAGATGCTGAGGATGTGTTTCTGCAGGTTGTGTTATTGGAAGGTGAGTGAAGATGCTGAGGATGGGTTTCAGCAGGTTGTGGTATTGGGAGGTGAGTGGAGATGCTGAGGATGGGTTTCAGCAGGTTGTGGTATTGGGAGGTGAGTGGAGATGCTGAGGATGTGTTTCTGCAGGTTGTGTTATTGGGAGGTGAGTGGAGATGCTGAGGATGTGTTTCTGCAGGTTGTGTTATTGGGAGGTGAGGGAAGATGCTGAGGATGGGTGTCTGCAGATTGTGTTATTGGAAGGAGAGTGGAGATGCTGATGATGGATTTGTGCAGGTTGTGTTATTGGAAAGATTGTGAAGATGCAGAGGATGTGTTTCTGCAGCTTGTGTTTTTGGAAGACCTTGAGCATCGATTTCTGCTGGTTGTGTTATTGAAGGTTTGTGAAGATGCTGAGGATGGGTTTCTGCAGGTTGTGTTATTGGAAAATGAGTGAAGGTACTGAGGATGGGTTTCTGCAGGTTCTGTTATTGGAAGGTTAATGAAGGTGCTGAGGACGGGTTTCTGCAGGTTGTGCTTTTGGGAGGTGAGTGGAGATGCTAAGGATGGGTTTCTGCAGGTTCTGTTATTGGGACGTGAGTCATGATGCTGAGGATGGGTTTCAGCAGATGTGTAATTGGGAGGTCAGTGGAGATGCTGAGATGTGTTTCTGCATGTTGTGTTATTGGAAGGTGAGTGAAAATGCTGAGTATGTGTTTCTACAGTTTGTGTTATTGGCAGGTGAGTGGAAATGCTGAGGATGGGTTTCTGCAGGTTGTGTTACTGGAAGGCTGGTGAAGATGCTGAGGATGGGTTTCTGCAGGTTGTGTTACTGGAAGGCGAGTGAAGATGCTGAGGATGGGTTTCTGCAGGTTGTGTTATTGGGAGGTGAGTGAAGATGCTGAGGATGGGTTTCTGCAGGTTGTGTTATTGGAAGGCGAGTGAAGATGCTGAGGATGGGTTTCTGCAGGTTGTGTTATTGGGAGGTGAGTGGAGATGCTGAGGATGGGCTTCTGCAGGTTGTGTTATTGGGAGGTGAGTCAAGATGCCGAGAATGGGTTTCAGCAGCTTGTGTTATTGGGATGTGAGTGGAGATGCTGAGGATGGGTTTCTGCAGGTTGTGTTATTCAAAGGTGAGTGGAGATGCTGAGGATGGGTTTCTGCAAGTTGTGTTATTTGGGAGGTGAGTGAAGATGCTTTGGATGTTTTTCTGCATGTTGTGTTATTGGAAGGTGAGTTAGGACGCTGAGGATGGGTTTCTGCAGGTTGTGTTATTGAAGGTTTGTGAAGATGCTGAGGATGGGTTTCTGCAGGTTGTGTTATTGGGAGGTGAGTGGAAATGCTAAGGATGGGTTTCTGCAGGTTGTGTTATTCCAAGGTGAGTGAAGATGCTGAGGATGGGTTTCAGTAGATGTGTTATTGGAAGGTTTGTGAAGGTGCTGAGGATGGGTTTCTGCAGGTTGTGTTAGTGGAAGCTGAGTGAAAATGCTGAGGATGGGTTTCTGCAGGATGTGTTATTGGAAGGTTAGTGAAGATGCTGAGGATGGGTTTCTGCATGTTGTGTTATTGGGAGGTGAGTCAAGATGCCGAGGATGGTTTTCAGCAGCTTGCGTTTTTGGGAGGTGATTGGAGATGCTCAGGATGGGTTTCTGCAGGTTGTGTTATTGGAAGGTGAGTGGAGATGCTGAGGATGGGGTCCTGCAGGTTGTGTTATTGGGAGGTTAGTGGAGATGCTGAGGATGGGTTTCTGCAGGTGGTGTTCTTAGAAAGTGAGTGAAGATGCTGAGGATGGGTTTCTGCAGGTTGTGTTATTGGGAGGTGAGTGGAGATGCTGAGGATGGGTTTCTGCAGGTTTTGATATTGAGAGGTGTGTGAAAAGGCTGAGGATGGGTTTCTGATCGTTGTGTTAGTGGGAGATGAGTGGCAATGCAGAGGATGGGTTTCAGCAGGTTGTGTTACTGGGAAGTGAGTGAAGATGCTGAGGATGGGTTTCTGCAGGTTGTGTTACTGGGAAGTGAGTGAAGACGCTGAGAATGGGTTTCTGCAGCTTGTTTTATTGGAAGGTGAGTGGAGATGTTGAGGATGGGTTTCTGCAGGTTGTGTTATTGGAAGGTGAGTGAAGATGCTGAAGATGGGTTTCAGCAGGTTGTGGTATTGGGAGGTGAGTGGAGATGCTGAGGATGTGTTTCTGCCGGTTGAGTTATTGGAAGGTTTGTGATGATGCTGAGGATGGGTTTGAGCAGGTTGTGTTATTGGGAGGTGAGTGAAGATCCTGAGGATGGGTTACTGCAGGTTGTGTTATTGGAAGGTTTGTGAAGGTGCTGAGGATGGGTTTCTGCAGGTTGTGTTAGTGGTAGCTGAGTGAAAATGCTGAGGATGGGTTTCTGCAGGTTGTGTTATTGGAAGGTTAGTGAAGATGCTGAGGATGGGTTTCTGCATGTTGTGTTATTGGGAGGTGAGCCAAGATGCCGAGGATGGTTTTCAGCAGCTTGCGTTTTTGGGAGGTGATTGGAGATGCTCAGGATGGGTTTCTGCAGGTTGTGTTATTGGAACGTGAGTGGAAATGCTGAGGATGGGTTTCTGCAGGTTGTAATATTGGGAAGTGAGTGCAGTAGCTGAGGATGGGGTTCGGCAGGGCGTGTTATTGGAAGGTTAGTGAAGATGCTGAGGATGGGTTTCTGCAGGTTGTGTTATTGGGAGGTTAGTGGAGATGCTGAGGATGGGTTTCTGCAGGTGGTTTTCTTAGAAAGTGAGTGAAGATGCTGTGGATGGGTTTCTGCAGGTTGTGTAATTGGAAGGTTAATGAAGGTGCAGAGGATGGGTATCTGCACGTTGTGATATTGAGAGGTGAGTGGAGATGCTGAGGATGGGTTTCTGCAGGTTGTGATATTGAGAGGTGTGTGAAAAGGCTGAGGATGGGTTTCTGCTGGTTGTGTTAGTGGGAGGTGAGTGGCGATGCTGAGGATGGTTTTCAGCAGGTAGTGTTATTGAAGGTTTGTGAAGATGCTGAGGATGGGTTTCTGCAGGTTGTGTTATTGGGAGGTGAGTGGAGATGCTGGGGATGGGTTTCTGCAGGTTGTGATATTGAGAGGTGTGTGAAAAGGCTGAGGATGGGTTTCTGCTGGTTGTGTTAGTGGGAGGTGAGTGGCGATGCTGAGGATGGTTTTCAGCAGGTAGTGTTATTGAAGGTTTGTGAAGATGCTGAGGATGGGTTTCTGCAGGTTGTGTTATTGGGAGGTGAGTGGAGATGCTGAGGATGGGTATCTGCAGGTAGTGTTATTGGGAGGTGAGTGAAGATGCTGAGGATGGGTTTCTGCAGGTTGTGATATTGAGAGGTGTGTGAAAAGGCTGAGGATGGGTTTCTGCTGGTTGTGTTAGTGGGAGGTGAGTGGCGATGCTGAGGATGGTTTTCAGCAGGTAGTGTTATTGAAGGTTTGTGAAGATGCTGAGGATGGGTTTCTGCAGGTTGTGTTATTGGGAGGTGAGTGGAGATGCTGAGGATGGGTATCTGCAGGTTCTGTTATTGGAAGGTTAATGAAGGTACTGAGGATTGGTTTCTGCAGGTTGTGCTTTTGGGAGATGAGTGGAGATGCTGAGGATGGGTTTCTGCAGGTTGTGTTATTGGAAGGTGAGTGGAGATGCTGAGGATGGGTTTCTGCAGGTTGTGTTATTGGGACGTGAGAGAAAATGCTGAGGATGGGTTTCTACAGTTTGTGTTATTGGTAGGTGAGTGGAAATGCTGAGGATGGGTTTCTGCAGGTTGTGTTACTGGAAGGCTGGTGAAAATGCTGAGGATGTGTTTCTGCAGGTTGAGTTATTGGGAGGTGAGTGGAAATGCTGAGGATGGGTTTCTGCAGGTTGTGTTATTCTAAGGTGAGTGGAGATGCTGAGGATGGGTTTCTGCAGGTTGTGTTATTCTAAGGTGAGTGGAGATGCTGAGGATGGGTTTCTGCATGTCGTGTTATTGGAAGGTGAGTTAAGACGCTGAGGATGGGTTTCTGCAGGTTGTGTTATTGGAAGGTGAGTGAAGATGCTGTGGATGGGTTTCTGCAGGTTGTGTTATTGAAGGTTTGTGAAGATGCTGAGGATAGGTTTCTGCATGTTGTGTTATTGGGCCTTGAGTCATGATGCTGAGGATGGGTTTCAGTAGATGTGTTATTGGAGGTGAGTGAAGATGCTGAGGATGGGTTTCTGCAGTTAGTGTTATTTGGAGGTGAGTGAAGATGCTGAGGATTGGTTTCTGCAGGTTGTGGTATTGGGAGGTGAGTGGAGATGCTGAGGATGGGTTTCTGCAGGTTGTGTTTTTGGGAGGTGATTGGAGATGCTGAGGATGGGTTTCTGCAGGGTGTGTTATTGGAATGTTAGTGAAGTTGTTGTGGATGGGTTTCTGCAGGTTGTGTTATTGGAAGTTCAGTGAAGATGCTGAGGATGGGTTTCTGCAGGTTGTGTTATTGGAAGGTTAGTGAAGTTGCTGAGGATGGTTTTATGCAGGTTATGTTTTTGGAAGTTTAGTGAAGATGCTGAGGATGGGTTTATGCAGGTTGTGTTGTTGAGAGCTGAGTGGAGGTGCTGAGGATGGGATTCTGCAGGTTGTGTTATTGGGAGGTTAGTGGAGATGCTGAGGATGGGTTTCTGCAGGTTGTGTTATTGGGAGGTGAGTGGAGATGCGGAGGGTGGGTTTCTGCATGTTGTGTTATTGGAAGTTAGTGAAAATGCTAAATAATATGATCAGGGATAGTCAGCATGGCTTTGTGAAGGGTAGGTCATGCCTCACAAACTTTATCGAGTTCTTTGAGAAGGTGACTGAACAGTTAGCTGAGGGTAGAACAGTTGATGTGGTGTATATGGATTTCAGTAAAGCGTTTGAAATGGTTCCCCACTGTAGGCTATTGCAGAAAATACGGAGGCTGGGGATTGAGGGTGATTTCGAGATGTGGATCAGAAATTGGCGAGCTGAAAGAAGACAGAGGGTGGTGGTTGATGGGAAATGTTCAGAATGGAGTTCAGTTACAAGTGGCGTACCACAAGGATCTGTTCTGGGGCCGTTGCTGTTTGTCATTTTTATCAATGACCGAGAGGAAGGCGCAGAAGGGTGGGTGAGTAAATTTGCAGACGACACTAAAGTCGCTGGTGTTATCGACAGTGTGGACGGATGTAGCAGGTTTCAGAGGGACATAGATAAGCTGCAGAGCTGGGCTGAGAGGTGGCAAATTGAGTTTAATGTAGAGAAGTGTGAGTTGATTCACTTTGGAAGGAATAACAGGAATGCGGAGTATTTGGCTAATGGTAAACTTCTTGGAAGTGTGGATGAGCAGAGGGATCTAGGTGTCCATGTACATCGATCCCTGAAAGTTGCCACCCAGGTTGATAGGGTTGTGAATAAGGCCTATGGAGTGTTGGCCTTTATTGGTAGAGGGATTGAGTTCCGGAGTCATGAGGTCATGTTGCAGCTGTCAAAATTCTGGTACGGCCGCATTTGGAATATTGCGTACAGTTCTGCTCACCACATTATAAGGAAGGACGTGGAAGCTTTGGAACGGGTGCAGGGGTGATTTACCAGGATGTTGCCTGGTATGGAGGGAAAATCTTATGAGGAAAGGCTGATGGACTTGAGGTTGTTTTTGTTGGAGAGAAGAAGGTTAAGAAGAGACTTAATAGAGGCATACAAATGATCAGGGTGTTAGATAGGATGGACAGTGAGGGCCTTCTCCCGCGGATGGAAATGGCTGGCACGAGGGGACATAGCTTGAAACTGAGGAGTAATAGATATAGGACAGAGGTCAGAGGTAGGTTCTTTACGCAAAGAGTGGTGAGGCCGTGGAATGCCCTACCTGCAACAGTAGTGAACTCGCCAACATTGAGGGCATTTAAAAGTTTATTGGATAAGCATCTGGATGATAATGGCATAGTGTAGGTTAGATGTCTTTTGTTTCGGTGCAACATCGTGGGCCGAAGGGCCTGTACTGCGCTGTATCGTTCTATGTTCTATGCTGAGGATGGGTTTCTGCAGGTTGTGTTGTTGGAAGGTTAGTGGAGATGCTGAGGATGGCTTTCTGCAGGTTGTGTTATTGGGAGTTGAGTGAAGATGCTGAGGATGGGTATCTGCAGGTAGTGTTATTGGGAGGTGAGTGAAGATGCTGAGGATGGGTTTCTGCAGGTTGTGATATTGAGAGGTGTGTGAAAAGGCTGAGGATGGGTTTCTGCTGGTTGTGTTAGTGGGAGGTGAGTGGCGATGCTGAGGATGGTTTTCAGCAGGTAGTGTTATTGAAGGTTTGTGAAGATGCTGAGGATGGGTTTCTGCAGGTTGTGTTATTGGGAGGTGAGTGGAGATGCTGAGGATGGGTATCTGCAGGTTCTGTTATTGGAAGGTTAATGAAGGTACTGAGGATTGGTTTCTGCAGGTTGTGCTTTTGGGAGATGAGTGGAGATGCTGAGGATGGGTTTCTGCAGGTTGTGTTATTGGAAGGTGAGTGGAGATGCTGAGGATGGGTTTCTGCAGGTTGTGTTATTGGGACGTGAGAGAAAATGCTGAGGATGGGTTTCTACAGTTTGTGTTATTGGTAGGTGAGTGGAAATGCTGAGGATGGGTTTCTGCAGGTTGTGTTACTGGAAGGCTGGTGAAAATGCTGAGGATGTGTTTCTGCAGGTTGAGTTATTGGGAGGTGAGTGGAAATGCTGAGGATGGGTTTCTGCAGGTTGTGTTATTCTAAGGTGAGTGGAGATGCTGAGGATGGGTTTCTGCAGGTTGTGTTATTCTAAGGTGAGTGGAGATGCTGAGGATGGGTTTCTGCATGTCGTGTTATTGGAAGGTGAGTTAAGACGCTGAGGATGGGTTTCTGCAGGTTGTGTTATTGGAAGGTGAGTGAAGATGCTGTGGATGGGTTTCTGCAGGTTGTGTTATTGAAGGTTTGTGAAGATGCTGAGGATAGGTTTCTGCATGTTGTGTTATTGGGCCTTGAGTCATGATGCTGAGGATGGGTTTCAGTAGATGTGTTATTGGAGGTGAGTGAAGATGCTGAGGATGGGTTTCTGCAGTTAGTGTTATTTGGAGGTGAGTGAAGATGCTGAGGATTGGTTTCTGCAGGTTGTGGTATTGGGAGGTGAGTGGAGATGCTGAGGATGGGTTTCTGCAGGTTGTGTTTTTGGGAGGTGATTGGAGATGCTGAGGATGGGTTTCTGCAGGGTGTGTTATTGGAATGTTAGTGAAGTTGTTGTGGATGGGTTTCTGCAGGTTGTGTTATTGGAAGTTCAGTGAAGATGCTGAGGATGGGTTTCTGCAGGTTGTGTTATTGGAAGGTTAGTGAAGTTGCTGAGGATGGTTTTATGCAGGTTATGTTTTTGGAAGTTTAGTGAAGATGCTGAGGATGGGTTTATGCAGGTTGTGTTGTTGAGAGCTGAGTGGAGGTGCTGAGGATGGGATTCTGCAGGTTGTGTTATTGGGAGGTTAGTGGAGATGCTGAGGATGGGTTTCTGCAGGTTGTGTTATTGGGAGGTGAGTGGAGATGCGGAGGGTGGGTTTCTGCATGTTGTGTTATTGGAAGTTAGTGAAAATGCTAAATAATATGATCAGGGATAGTCAGCATGGCTTTGTGAAGGGTAGGTCATGCCTCACAAACTTTATCGAGTTCTTTGAGAAGGTGACTGAACAGTTAGCTGAGGGTAGAACAGTTGATGTGGTGTATATGGATTTCAGTAAAGCGTTTGAAATGGTTCCCCACTGTAGGCTATTGCAGAAAATACGGAGGCTGGGGATTGAGGGTGATTTCGAGATGTGGATCAGAAATTGGCGAGCTGAAAGAAGACAGAGGGTGGTGGTTGATGGGAAATGTTCAGAATGGAGTTCAGTTACAAGTGGCGTACCACAAGGATCTGTTCTGGGGCCGTTGCTGTTTGTCATTTTTATCAATGACCGAGAGGAAGGCGCAGAAGGGTGGGTGAGTAAATTTGCAGACGACACTAAAGTCGCTGGTGTTATCGACAGTGTGGACGGATGTAGCAGGTTTCAGAGGGACATAGATAAGCTGCAGAGCTGGGCTGAGAGGTGGCAAATTGAGTTTAATGTAGAGAAGTGTGAGTTGATTCACTTTGGAAGGAATAACAGGAATGCGGAGTATTTGGCTAATGGTAAACTTCTTGGAAGTGTGGATGAGCAGAGGGATCTAGGTGTCCATGTACATCGATCCCTGAAAGTTGCCACCCAGGTTGATAGGGTTGTGAATAAGGCCTATGGAGTGTTGGCCTTTATTGGTAGAGGGATTGAGTTCCGGAGTCATGAGGTCATGTTGCAGCTGTCAAAATTCTGGTACGGCCGCATTTGGAATATTGCGTACAGTTCTGCTCACCACATTATAAGGAAGGACGTGGAAGCTTTGGAACGGGTGCAGGGGTGATTTACCAGGATGTTGCCTGGTATGGAGGGAAAATCTTATGAGGAAAGGCTGATGGACTTGAGGTTGTTTTTGTTGGAGAGAAGAAGGTTAAGAAGAGACTTAATAGAGGCATACAAATGATCAGGGTGTTAGATAGGATGGACAGTGAGGGCCTTCTCCCGCGGATGGAAATGGCTGGCACGAGGGGACATAGCTTGAAACTGAGGAGTAATAGATATAGGACAGAGGTCAGAGGTAGGTTCTTTACGCAAAGAGTGGTGAGGCCGTGGAATGCCCTACCTGCAACAGTAGTGAACTCGCCAACATTGAGGGCATTTAAAAGTTTATTGGATAAGCATCTGGATGATAATGGCATAGTGTAGGTTAGATGTCTTTTGTTTCGGTGCAACATCGTGGGCCGAAGGGCCTGTACTGCGCTGTATCGTTCTATGTTCTATGCTGAGGATGGGTTTCTGCAGGTTGTGTTGTTGGAAGGTTAGTGGAGATGCTGAGGATGGCTTTCTGCAGGTTGTGTTATTGGGAGTTGAGTGAAGGTGCTGAGGATGGGTATCTGCAGGTAGTGTTATTGGGAGGTGAGTGAAGATGCTGAGGATGGGTTTCTGCAGGTTGTGATATTGAGAGGTGTGTGAAAAGGCTGAGGATGGGTTTCTGCTGGTTGTGTTAGTGGGAGGTGAGTGGCGATGCTGAGGATGGTTTTCAGCAGGTAGTGTTATTGAAGGTTTGTGAAGATGCTGAGGATGGGTTTCTGCAGGTTGTGTTATTGGGAGGTGAGTGGAGATGCTGAGGATGGGTATCTGCAGGTTCTGTTATTGGAAGGTTAATGAAGGTACTGAGGATTGGTTTCTGCAGGTTGTGCTTTTGGGAGATGAGTGGAGATGCTGAGGATGGGTTTCTGCAGGTTGTGTTATTGGAAGGTGAGTGGAGATGCTGAGGATGGGTTTCTGCAGGTTGTGTTATTGGGACGTGAGAGAAAATGCTGAGGATGGGTTTCTACAGTTTGTGTTATTGGTAGGTGAGTGGAAATGCTGAGGATGGGTTTCTGCAGGTTGTGTTACTGGAAGGCTGGTGAAAATGCTGAGGATGTGTTTCTGCAGGTTGAGTTATTGGGAGGTGAGTGGAAATGCTGAGGATGGGTTTCTGCAGGTTGTGTTATTCTAAGGTGAGTGGAGATGCTGAGGATGGGTTTCTGCAGGTTGTGTTATTCTAAGGTGAGTGGAGATGCTGAGGATGGGTTTCTGCATGTCGTGTTATTGGAAGGTGAGTTAAGACGCTGAGGATGGGTTTCTGCAGGTTGTGTTATTGGAAGGTGAGTGAAGATGCTGTGGATGGGTTTCTGCAGGTTGTGTTATTGAAGGTTTGTGAAGATGCTGAGGATAGGTTTCTGCATGTTGTGTTATTGGGCCTTGAGTCATGATGCTGAGGATGGGTTTCAGTAGATGTGTTATTGGAGGTGAGTGAAGATGCTGAGGATGGGTTTCTGCAGTTAGTGTTATTTGGAGGTGAGTGAAGATGCTGAGGATTGGTTTCTGCAGGTTGTGGTATTGGGAGGTGAGTGGAGATGCTGAGGATGGGTTTCTGCAGGTTGTGTTTTTGGGAGGTGATTGGAGATGCTGAGGATGGGTTTCTGCAGGGTGTGTTATTGGAATGTTAGTGAAGTTGTTGTGGATGGGTTTCTGCAGGTTGTGTTATTGGAAGTTCAGTGAAGATGCTGAGGATGGGTTTCTGCAGGTTGTGTTATTGGAAGGTTAGTGAAGTTGCTGAGGATGGTTTTATGCAGGTTATGTTTTTGGAAGTTTAGTGAAGATGCTGAGGATGGGTTTATGCAGGTTGTGTTGTTGAGAGCTGAGTGGAGGTGCTGAGGATGGGATTCTGCAGGTTGTGTTATTGGGAGGTTAGTGGAGATGCTGAGGATGGGTTTCTGCAGGTTGTGTTATTGGGAGGTGAGTGGAGATGCGGAGGGTGGGTTTCTGCATGTTGTGTTATTGGAAGTTAGTGAAAATGCTAAATAATATGATCAGGGATAGTCAGCATGGCTTTGTGAAGGGTAGGTCATGCCTCACAAACTTTATCGAGTTCTTTGAGAAGGTGACTGAACAGTTAGCTGAGGGTAGAACAGTTGATGTGGTGTATATGGATTTCAGTAAAGCGTTTGAAATGGTTCCCCACTGTAGGCTATTGCAGAAAATACGGAGGCTGGGGATTGAGGGTGATTTCGAGATGTGGATCAGAAATTGGCGAGCTGAAAGAAGACAGAGGGTGGTGGTTGATGGGAAATGTTCAGAATGGAGTTCAGTTACAAGTGGCGTACCACAAGGATCTGTTCTGGGGCCGTTGCTGTTTGTCATTTTTATCAATGACCGAGAGGAAGGCGCAGAAGGGTGGGTGAGTAAATTTGCAGACGACACTAAAGTCGCTGGTGTTATCGACAGTGTGGACGGATGTAGCAGGTTTCAGAGGGACATAGATAAGCTGCAGAGCTGGGCTGAGAGGTGGCAAATTGAGTTTAATGTAGAGAAGTGTGAGTTGATTCACTTTGGAAGGAATAACAGGAATGCGGAGTATTTGGCTAATGGTAAACTTCTTGGAAGTGTGGATGAGCAGAGGGATCTAGGTGTCCATGTACATCGATCCCTGAAAGTTGCCACCCAGGTTGATAGGGTTGTGAATAAGGCCTATGGAGTGTTGGCCTTTATTGGTAGAGGGATTGAGTTCCGGAGTCATGAGGTCATGTTGCAGCTGTCAAAATTCTGGTACGGCCGCATTTGGAATATTGCGTACAGTTCTGCTCACCACATTATAAGGAAGGACGTGGAAGCTTTGGAACGGGTGCAGGGGTGATTTACCAGGATGTTGCCTGGTATGGAGGGAAAATCTTATGAGGAAAGGCTGATGGACTTGAGGTTGTTTTTGTTGGAGAGAAGAAGGTTAAGAAGAGACTTAATAGAGGCATACAAATGATCAGGGTGTTAGATAGGATGGACAGTGAGGGCCTTCTCCCGCGGATGGAAATGGCTGGCACGAGGGGACATAGCTTGAAACTGAGGAGTAATAGATATAGGACAGAGGTCAGAGGTAGGTTCTTTACGCAAAGAGTGGTGAGGCCGTGGAATGCCCTACCTGCAACAGTAGTGAACTCGCCAACATTGAGGGCATTTAAAAGTTTATTGGATAAGCATCTGGATGATAATGGCATAGTGTAGGTTAGATGTCTTTTGTTTCGGTGCAACATCGTGGGCCGAAGGGCCTGTACTGCGCTGTATCGTTCTATGTTCTATGCTGAGGATGGGTTTCTGCAGGTTGTGTTGTTGGAAGGTTAGTGGAGATGCTGAGGATGGCTTTCTGCAGGTTGTGTTATTGGGAGGTGAGTGAAGATGCTGAGGATGGGTTTCTGCAGGTTGTGTTATTGGGAGGTGAGTGAAGATGCTGAGGATGGGTTTCTGCAGGTTGTGTTATTGGGAGGTCAGTGAAGATGCTGAGTATGGGTTTCTGCAGGTTGTGTTATTGGGAGGTGAGTGAAGATGCTGAGGATGGGTTTCTGCAGGTTGTGTTATTGGGAGGTTAGTGAAGATGCTGAGGATGGGTTTCTGCAGGTTGTGTTATTGGGAGGTGAGTGGAGGTGCTGAGGATGGGTTTCTGCAGGTTGTGTTATTGGATGGTGAGTGGAGATGCTGAGGATGGGTTTCTGCAGGTTGTGTTATTGGAAGGTTAGTGGAGATGCTGAGGATGGGTTTCAGCAGGTTATGTTGTGAGCTGTTGCAGACATTAAGGGAGAACAGATAATTTGGTGACCCTGCTCTGAACGAAGTCTGGGGACTGTAGTTACCGTGAATCTGGGTCTGGAACATGACCAACAAATGGAGCAAAGGCTGCAGAGAGGGAAGAGCCGAACAGATAGAGGAAAATATTCACGGTACCAGAATCTTGGGGAATAACAAGAACACTTTACCAACCTTCTCCAAACCCAGTAGCAAATTGTGAGGCAAATCTGATATAACGAGGTGCTGGTTACAGAACGGTGTCGTCTCCTTCAGCACGGCCTGGAGCCTGACACCAGGCTGTGGATGGTCCTGTCAAATCTGATATAACAAGGTGCTGGTTACAGAACGGTGTCACCTCTTTCAGCACTGCCTGGAGCCTGACACCAGGCTGTGGATCGTCCTGTCAAATCTGATATAACAAGGAGCTGGTTACAGAACGGTGTCGCCTCCTTCAGCACGGCCTGGAGCCTGACACCAGGCTGTGGATGGTCCTGTCAAATCTGATATAACAAGGAGCTGGTTACAGAACGGTGTCGCCTCCTTCAGCACGGCCTGGAGCCTAACACCAGGCTGTGGATGGTCCTGTCAAATCTGATATGACCAAACATGTGGATGAATGTAAAGCAGTGCATGTAGTGTACATGGATTTTAGTAAGGCATCTGATAAGGTTCCCCATGGTAGGCTTATGCAGAAAGTAAGGAGGCATGGGATAGTGGGAAATTTGGCCAGTTGGATAATGAACTGGCTAACCGATGGAAGTCAGAGAGTGGTGGTGGATGGCAAATTTTCAGGCTGGATCCCAGTTACCAGTGGCGTACCGCAGGGATCAGTTCTGGGTCCTCTGCTGTTTGTGATTTTCATTAATGACTTGGATGTGGGAGTTGAAGGGTGGGTCAGTAAATTTGCAGACGATAGGGAGATTGGTGGAGTTGTGGATAGTAAGGAGGGCTGTTGTCGGCTGCAAAGAGAAATAGATAGGATGCAGAGCTGGGCTGAGATGTGGCAGATGGAGTTTAACCCTGAAAAGTGTGAGGTTGTCCATTTTGGGAGGACAAATATGAATGCGGAATACAGGGTTAACGGTAGATTTCTTGGCAATGTGGAAGAGCAGAGAGATCTTGGGGTCTATGTTCATACATCTTTGAAAGTTGCCACTCAAGTGGATAGAGCTGTGAAGAAGGCCTATGGTGTGCTCGAGTTCATTAACAGAGGGATTGAATTTAAGAGCCGTGAGGTGATGATGCAGCTGTACAAAACTTTGGTAAGGCCACATTTGGAGTACTGTGTACAGTTCTGGTCGCCTCATTTTAGGAAGGATGTGGAAGCTTTGGAAAAGGTGCAAAGAAGATTTACCAGGATGTTGCCTGGAATAGAGAGTAGGTCTTACGAGGAAACGTTGAGGGTGCTAGGCCTTTTCTCATTAGAACGGAGAAGGATGAGGGGCGACTTGATAGAGGTTTATAAGATGATCAGGGGAATAGATAGAGTAGACAGTCAGAGACTTTTTCCCCGGGTCGAACAAAGCATTACAAGGGGACATAAATTTAAGGTGAAAGGTGGAAGATATAGGAGGGATATCAGAGGTAGGTTCTTTACCCAGAGAGTAGTGGGGGCATGGAATGCACTGCCTGTGGAAGTAGTTGAGTCGGAAACATTAGGGACCTTCAAGCAGCTATTGGATAGGTACATGGATTACGGTAAAATTATATAGTGTAGCTTTATTTGTTTTAAGAGCAGCATGGTAGCATTGTGGATAGCACAATTGCTTCACAGCTCCAGGGTCCCAGGTTCAATTCCGGCTTGGGTCACTGTCTGTGCGGAGTCTGCACGTCCTCCCCGTGTCAGCAAGGGTTTCCTCCGGGTGCTCCGGATTCCTCCCACAGTCCAAAGATGTGCAGGTTAGGTGAATTGGCCAATGAAAAATTGCCGTTAATGTCCAAAATTGCCCTTGGTGTTGGGTGGAGGTGTTGTGCTTGGGTGGGGTGCTCTTTCCAAGAGCCGGTGCATAAGCAAATGGCCGAATGGCCTCCTTCTGCACTGTAAATTCAATGATAATCTCTGATTAATCTAGGACAAAGGTTCGGCACAACATCGTGGGCAGAAGGGCCTGTTCTGTGCTGTATTTTCTATGCTCTATGTTCGATAACAAGGAGCTGGTTACAGAACGGTGTCACCTCCTTCAGCACGGCCTGGAGCCTGACACCAGGCTGTGGATGGTCCTGTCAAATCTGATATAACAAGGAGCTGGTTACAGAACGGTGTCGCCTCCTTCAGCACGGCCTGGAGCCTGACACCAGGCTGTGGATGGTCCTGTCAAATCTGATATAACAAGGAGCTGGTTACAGAACGGTGCCACCTCCTTCAGCACGGCCTGGAGCCTGACACCAGGCTGTAGATGGTCCTGTCAAATCTAATATAACAAGGAGCTGGTTACAGAACGGTGTCGCCTCCTTCAGCACGGCCTGGAGCCTGACACCAGGCTGTGGATGGTCCTGTCAAATCTGATACAACAAGGAGCTGCTTACAGAACGGTGTCGCCTCCTTCAGCACGGCCTGGAGCCTGACACCAGACTGTGGATGGTCCTGTCAAATCTGATACAAAAAGGAGCTGCTTACAGAACGGTGTCGCCTCCTTCAGCACGGCAGGGAGCCTGACACCAGGATGTGGATGGTCCTGTCAAATCTGATATAACAAGGAGCTGGTTACAGAACGGTGTCGCCTCCTTCAGCACGGCCTGGAGCCTGACATCAGGCTGTGGATGGTCCGGTCAAAACTGATATAACAAGGAGCTGGTTACAGAACGATGTCGCCTCCTTCAGCACGGCCTCGAGCCTGACACCAGGCTGTGGATGGTCCTGTCAAATCTGATATAACAAGGAGCTGGTTACAGATCGGTCTCACCTCCTTCAGCACGGCCTGGAGCCTGACACCAGGCTGTGGATGGTCCTGTCAAATCTGATATAACAAGGTGCTGGTTACAGAACGGTGTCGCCTCCTTCAGCACGGCCTGGAGCCTGACACCAGGCTGTGGATGGTCCTGTCAAATCTGATATAACAAGGAGCTGGTTACAGAACGGTGTCACCTCCTTCAGCACGGCCTGGAGCCCGACACCAGACTGTGGATGGTCTTGTCAAATCTGATATAACAAGGAGATGGTTACAGATCCGTGTCACCTCCTTCAGCACGGCCTGGAGCCTGACACCAGGCTGTGGATGGTCCTGTCAAATCTGATATAACAAAGAGCTGGTTACAGAACGGTGTCACCTCCTTCAGCACAGCCTGGAGCCTGACACCAGGCTGTGGATGGTCCTGTCAAATCTGATATAACAAGGAGCTGGTTACAGAACGGAGTCGCCTCCTTCAGCACGGCCTGGAGCCTGACATCAGGCTGTGGATGGTCCGGTCAAAACTGATATAACAAGGAGCTGGTTACAGAACGATGTCGCCTCCTTCAGCACGGCCTGGAGCCTGACACCAGGCTGTGGATGGTCCTGTCAAATCTGATATAACAAGGAGCTGGTCACAGAACGGTGTCGCCTCCTTCAGCACGGTCTGGAGCCTGACACCAGGCTGTGGATGGTCCCGTCAAATCGGATATAACAAGGAGCTAGTTACAGAACGGTGTCGCCTCCTTCAGCACGGCCTGGAGCCTGACACCAGGCTGTGGATGGTCCTGTCATATCTGATATAACAAGGAGCTGCTTACAGAACGGAGTCGCCTCCTTCAGCACGGCCTGGAGCCTGACACCAGGCTGTGGATGGTCCTGTCAAATCTGATATAACAAGGAGCTGGTTACCGAACGGTGTCACCTCCTTCAGCACGGTCTGGAGCCTGACACCAGGCTGTGGATGGTCCTGTCAAATCTGATATAACAAGGTGCTGGTTACAGAATGGTGTCGCCTCCTTCAGCACGGCCTGGAGCCTGACACCAGGCTGTGGATGGTCCTGTCAAATCTGATATAACAAGGAGCTGGTTACAGAACGGTGTCGCCTCCTTCAGCACGGCCTGGAGCCTGACACCAGGCTGTGGATGGTCCTGTCAAATCTGATGTAACACGGTGCTGATTACAGAACGGTGTCACCTCCTTCAGCACGGCCTGGAGCCTGACACCAGGCTGTGGATGGGCCTGTCAAATCTGATATAACAAGGAGCTGGTTACAGAACGGTGTCGCCTCCTTCAGCACGGCCTGGAGCCTGACACCAGGCTGTGGATGGTCCTGTCAAATCTGATACAACAAGGAGCTGGTTACATGACGGTGTCGCCTCCTTCAGCACGGACTGGAGCCTGACACCAGGCTGTGGATGGTCCTGTCAAATCTGATATAACAAGTAGCTGGTTACAGAACGGTGTCACCTCCTTCAGCACGGCCTGGAGCCTGACACCAGGCTGTGGATGGTCCTGTCAAATCTGATACAACATGGAGCTGCTTACAGAACGGTGTCGCCTCCTTCAGCACGGCCTGGAGCCTGACACCAGACTGTGGATGGTCCTGTCAAATCTGATACAACAAGGAGCTGCTTACAGAACGGTGTCGCCTCCTTCAGCACGGCATGGAGCCTGACACCAGGATGTGGATGGTCCTGTCAAATCTGATATAACAAGGAGCTGGTTACAGAACGGTGTCACCTCCTTCAGCACAGCCTGGAGCCTGACACCAGGCTGTGGATGGTCCTGTCAAATCTGATAAAACAAGGAGCTGGTTAGAGAACGGTGTCGGCTCCTTCAGCACGGCCTGGAGCCTGACACCAGGCTGTGGATGGTCCTGTCAAATCTGATATAACAAGGAGCTGCTTACAGAACGGAGTCGCCTCCTTCAGCACGGCCTGGAGCCTGACACCAGGCTGTGGATGGTCCTGTCAAATCTGATATAACAAGGAGCTGGTTACAGAACGGTGTCACCTCCTTCAGCACGGTCTGGAGCCTGACACCAGGCTGTGGATGGTCCTGTCAAACCTGATATAACAAGGTGCTGGTTACAGAATGGTGTCGCCTCCTTCAGCACGGCCTGGAGCCTGACACCAGGCTGTGGATGGTCCTGTCAAATTTGATATAACAAGGAGCTGGTTACAGAACGGTGTCGCCTCCTTCAGCACGGCCTGGAGCCTGACACCAGGCTGTGGATGGTCCTGTCAAATCTGATGTAACACGGTGCTGATTACAGAACGGTGTCACCTCCTTCAGCACGGCCTGGAGCCTGACACCAGGCTGTGGATGGTCCTGTCAAATCTGATATAACAAGGAGCTGGTTACAGAACGGTGTCGCCTCCTTCAGCACGGCCTGGAGCCGGACACCAGGCTGTGGAAGGTCCTGTCAAATCTGATATAACAAGGAGCTGGTTACAGAACGGTGTCGCCTCCTTCAGCACGGCCTGGAGCCTGACACCAGGCTGTGGATGGTCCTGTCAAATCTGATACAACAAGGAGCTGGTTACAGAACGGTGTCGCCTCCTTCAGCACGGCCTGGAGCCTGACACCAGGCTGTGGATGGTCCTGTCAAAATCTGATATAACAAGGAGCTGGTTACAGAACGGTGTCACCTCCTTCAGCACGGCCTGGAGCCTGACACCAGGCTGTGGATGGTCCTGTCAAATCTGATACAACAAGGAGCTGCTTACAGAACGGTGTCGCCTCCTTCAGCACGGCCTGGAGCCTGACACCAGACTGTGGATGGTCCTGTCAAATCTGATACAACAAGGAGCTGCTTACAGAACGGTGTCGGCTCCTTCAGCACGGCATGGAGCCTGACACCAGGATGTGGATGGTCCTGTCAAATCTGATATAACAAGGAGCTGGTTACAGAACGGTGTCGCCTCCTTCAGCACGGCCTGGAGCCTGACACCAGGCTGTGGATGGTCCTGTCAAGTCTGATATAACAAGGAGCTGGTTACAGATCGGTCTCACCTCCTTCAGCACGGCCTGGAGCCTGACACCAGGCTGTGGATGGTCCTGAAAAAATCTGATATAACAAGGAGCTGGTTACAGAACGGTGTCGCCTCCTTCAGCACGGCCTGGAGCCTGACACCAGGCTGTGGATGGGCCTGTCAAATCTGATATAACAAGGTGCTGGTTACAGAGCGATGTCACCTCCTTCAGCACGGTTTGGAGCCTGACACCAGGCTGTGGATGGCTCTGTCAAATCTGATATAACAAGGAGCTGGTTACAGAACGGTGCCGCCTCCTTCAGCACGGCCTGGAGCCTGACACCAGGCTGTGGATGGTCCTGTCAAATCTGATATAACAAGGTGCTGGTTACAGAACGGTGTCGCCTCCTTCAGTGCGGCCTGGAGCCTGACACCAGGCTGTGGATGGTCCTGTCAAATCTGATATAACAAGGAGCTGGTTACAGAACGGTGTCACCTCCTTCAGCACGGCCTGGAGCCCGACACCAGACTGTGGATGGTCTTGTCAAATCTGATATAACAAGGAGCTGGTTACAGATCCGTGTCACCTCCTTCAGCACGGCCTGGAGCCTGACACCAGGCTGTGGATGGTCCTGTCAAATCTGATATAACAAGGAGCTGCTTACAGAACGGTGTCACCTCCTTCAGCACAGCCTGGAGCCTGACACCAGGCTGTGGATGGTCCTGTCAAATCTGATATAACAAGGAGCTGGTTACAGAACGGAGTCGCCTCCTTCAGCACGGCCTGGAGCCTGACATCAGGCTGTGGATGGTCCGGTCAAAACTGATATAACAAGGAGCTGGTTACAGAACGATGTCGCCTCCTTCAGCACGGCCTGGAGCCTGACACCAGGCTGTGGATGGTCCTGTCAAATCTGATATAACAAGGAGCTGGTCACAGAACGGTGTCGCCTCCTTCAGCACGGCCTGGAGCCTGACACCAGGCTGTGGATGGTCCTGTCAAATCTGATATAACAAGGAGCTGGTTACAGAACGGTGTCGCCTCCTTCAGCACGGCCTGGAGCCTGACACCAGGCTGTGGATGGTCCTGTCAAATCTGAAATAACAAAGAGCTGGTTACAGAACGGTGTCGCCTCCTTCAGCACGGCCTGGAGCCTGACACCAGGCTGTGGATGGTCCTGTCAAGTCAGACATAACAAGGTGCTGGTTACAGAACGTTGTCGCCTCCTTCAGCACGGCCTGGAGCCTGACACCAGGCTGTGGATGGTCCTGTCAAATCTGATATAACAAGGAGCTGGTTACAGAACGGTGTCACCTCCTTCAGCACAGCCTGGAGCCTGACACCAGGCTGTGGATTGTCCTGTCAAATCTGATAAAACAAGGAGCTGGTTACAGAACGGTGTCGCCTCCTTCAGCACGGCCTGGAGCCTGACACCAGGCTGTGGATGGTCCTGTCAAATCTGATATAACAAGGAGCTGGTTACAGAACGGTGTCACCTCCTTCAGCACAGCCTGGAGCCTGACACCAGGCTGTGGATGGTCCTGTCAAATCTGATAAAACAAGGAGCTGGTTAGAGAACGGTGTCGGCTCCTTCAGCACGGCCTGGAGCCTGACACCAGGCTGTGGATGGTCCTGTCAAATCTGATATAACAAGGAGCTGCTTACAGAACGGAGTCGCCTCCTTCAGCACGGCCTGGAGCCTGACACCAGGCTGTGGATGGTCCTGTCAAATCTGATATAACAAGGAGCTGGTTACAGAACGGTGTCACCTCCTTCAGCACGGTCTGGAGCCTGACACCAGGCTGTGGATGGTCCTGTCAAACCTGATATAACAAGGTGCTGGTTACAGAATGGTGTCGCCTCCTTCAGCACGGCCTGGAGCCTGACACCAGGCTGTGGATGGTCCTGTCAAATTTGATATAACAAGGAGCTGGTTACAGAACGGTGTCGCCTCCTTCAGCACGGCCTGGAGCCTGACACCAGGCTGTGGATGGTCCTGTCAAATCTGATAAAACAAGGAGCTGGTTAGAGAACGGTGTCGGCTCCTTCAGCACGGCCTGGAGCCTGACACCAGGCTGTGGATGGTCCTGTCAAATCTGATATAACAAGGAGCTGCTTACAGAACGGAGTCGCCTCCTTCAGCACGGCCTGGAGCCTGACACCAGGCTGTGGATGGTCCTGTCAAATCTGATATAACAAGGAGCTGGTTACAGAACGGTGTCACCTCCTTCAGCACGGTCTGGAGCCTGACACCAGGCTGTGGATGGTCCTGTCAAACCTGATATAACAAGGTGCTGGTTACAGAATGGTGTCGCCTCCTTCAGCACGGCCTGGAGCCTGACACCAGGCTGTGGATGGTCCTGTCAAATTTGATATAACAAGGAGCTGGTTACAGAACGGTGTCGCCTCCTTCAGCACGGCCTGGAGCCTGACACCAGGCTGTGGATGGTCCTGTCAAATCTGATGTAACACGGTGCTGATTACAGAACGGTGTCACCTCCTTCAGCACGGCCTGGAGCCTGACACCAGGCTGTGGATGGTCCTGTCAAATCTGATATAACAAGGAGCTGGTTACAGAACGGTGTCGCCTCCTTCAGCACGGCCTGGAGCCGGACACCAGGCTGTGGAAGGTCCTGTCAAATCTGATATAACAAGGAGCTGGTTACAGAACGGTGTCGCCTCCTTCAGCACGGCCTGGAGCCTGACACCAGGCTGTGGATGGTCCTGTCAAATCTGATACAACAAGGAGCTGGTTACAGAACGGTGTCGCCTCCTTCAGCACGGCCTGGAGCCTGACACCAGGCTGTGGATGGTCCTGTCAAAATCTGATATAACAAGGAGCTGTTTACAGAACGGTGTCACCTCCTTCAGCACGGCCTGGAGCCTGACACCAGGCTGTGGATGGTCCTGTCAAATCTGTTACAAGGAGCTGCTTACAGAACGGTGTCGCCTCCTTCAGCACGGCCTGGAGCCTGACACCAGACTGTGGATGGTCCTGTCAAATCTGATACAACAAGGAGCTGCTTACAGAACGGTGTCGCCTCCTTCAGCACGGCATGGAGCCTGACACCAGGATGTGGATGGTCCTGTCAAATCTGATATAACAAGGAGCTGGTTACAGAACGGTGTCGCCTCCTTCAGCACGGCCTGGAGCCTGACACCAGGCTGTGGATGGTCCTGTCAAGTCTGATATAACAAGGAGCTGGTTACAGATCGGTCTCACCTCCTTCAGCACGGCCTGGAGCCTGACACCAGGCTGTGGATGGTCCTGAAAAAATCTGATATAACAAGGAGCTGGTTACAGAACGGTGTCGCCTCCTTCAGCACGGCCTGGAGCCTGACACCAGGCTGTGGATGGGCCTGTCAAATCTGATATAACAAGGTGCTGGTTACAGAGCGATGTCACCTCCTTCAGCACGGTTTGGAGCCTGACACCAGGCTGTGGATGGCTCTGTCAAATCTGATATAACAAGGAGCTGGTTACAGAACGGTGCCGCCTCCTTCAGCACGGCCTGGAGCCTGACACCAGGCTGTGGATGGTCCTGTCAAATCTGATACAACAAGGTGCTGGTTACAGAACGGTGTCGCCTCCTTCAGCGCGGCCTGGAGCCTGACACCAGGCTGTGGATGGTCCTGTCAAATCTGATATCACAAGGAGCTGGTTACAGAACGGTGTCACCTCCTTCAGCACGGCCTGGAGCCCGACACCAGACTGTGGATGGTCTTGTCAAATCTGATATAACAAGGAGCTGGTTACAGATCCGTGTCACCTCCTTCAGCACGGCCTGGAGCCTGACACCAGGCTGTGGATGGTCCTGTCAAATCTGATAGAACAAGGAGCTGCTTACAGAACGGTGTCACCTCCTTCAGCACAGCCTGGAGCCTGACACCAGGCTGTGGATGGTCCTGTCACATCTGATATAACAAGGAGCTGGTTACAGAACGGAGTCGCCTCCTTCAGCACGGCCTGGAGCCTGACATCAGGCTGTGGATGGTCCGGTCAAAACTGATATAACAAGGAGCTGGTTACAGAACGATGTCGCCTCCTTCAGCACGGCCTGGAGCCTGACACCAGGCTGTGGATGGTCCTGTGAAATCTGATATAACAAGGAGCTGGTCACAGAACGGTGTCGCCTCCTTCAGCACGGCCTGGAGCCTGACACCAGGCTGTGGATGGTCCTGTCAAATCTGATATAACAAGGAGCTGGTTACAGAACGGTGTCGCCTCCTTCAGCACGGCCTGGAGCCTGACACCAGGCTGTGGATGGTCCTGTCAAATCTGATATAACAAGGAGCTGCTTACAGAACGGAGTCGCCTCCTTCAGCACGGCCTGGAGCCTGACACCAGGCTGTGGATGGTCCTGTCAAATCTGATATAACAAGGAGCTGGTTACAGAACGGTGTCACCTCCTTCAGCACGGTCTGGAGCCTGACACAAGGGTGTGGATGGTCCTGTCAAATCTGATATAACAAGGAGCTGGTTACAGATCGGTCTCACCTCCTTCAGCACGGCCTGGAGCCTGACACCAGGCTGTGGATGGTCCTGAAAAAATCTGATATAACAAGGAGCTGGTTACAGAACGGTGTCGCCTCCTTCAGCACGGCCTGGAGCCTGACACCAGGCTGTGGATGGGCCTGTCAAATCTGATATAACAAGGTGCTGGTTACAGAGCGATGTCACCTCCTTCAGCACGGTTTGGAGCCTGACACCAGGCTGTGGATGGCTCTGTCAAATCTGATATAACAAGGAGCTGGTTACAGAACGGTGCCGCCTCCTTCAGCACGGCCTGGAGCCTGACACCAGGCTGTGGATGGTCCTGTCAAATCTGATACAACAAGGTGCTGGTTACAGAACGGTGTCGCCTCCTTCAGCGCGGCCTGGAGCCTGACACCAGGCTGTGGATGGTCCTGTCAAATCTGATATAACAAGGAGCTGGTTACAGAACGGTGTCACCTCCTTCAGCACGGCCTGGAGCCCGACACCAGACTGTGGATGGTCTTGTCAAATCTGATATAACAAGGAGCTGGTTACAGATCCGTGTCACCTCCTTCAGCACGGCCTGGAGCCTGACACCAGGCTGTGGATGGTCCTGTCAAATCTGATAGAACAAGGAGCTGCTTACAGAACGGTGTCACCTCCTTCAGCACAGCCTGGAGCCTGACACCAGGCTGTGGATGGTCCTGTCACATCTGATATAACAAGGAGCTGGTTACAGAACGGAGTCGCCTCCTTCAGCACGGCCTGGAGCCTGACATCAGGCTGTGGATGGTCCGGTCAAAACTGATATAACAAGGAGCTGGTTACAGAACGATGTCGCCTCCTTCAGCACGGCCTGGAGCCTGACACCAGGCTGTGGATGGTCCTGTGAAATCTGATATAACAAGGAGCTGGTCACAGAACGGTGTCGCCTCCTTCAGCACGGCCTGGAGCCTGACACCAGGCTGTGGATGGTCCTGTCAAATCTGATATAACAAGGAGCTGGTTACAGAACGGTGTCGCCTCCTTCAGCACGGCCTGGAGCCTGACACCAGGCTGTGGATGGTCCTGTCAAATCTGATATAACAAGGAGCTGCTTACAGAACGGAGTCGCCTCCTTCAGCACGGCCTGGAGCCTGACACCAGGCTGTGGATGGTCCTGTCAAATCTGATATAACAAGGAGCTGGTTACAGAACGGTGTCACCTCCTTCAGCACGGTCTGGAGCCTGACACAAGGGTGTGGATGGTCCTGTCAAATCTGATATAACAAGGTGCTGGTTACAGAATGGTGTCGCCTCCTTCAGCACGGCCTGGAGCCTAACACCAGGCTGTGGATGGTCCTGTCAAATCTGATATAACAAGGAGCTGGTTACAGAACGGTGTCGCCTCCTTCAGCACGGCCTGGAGCCTGACACCAGGCTGTGGATGGTCCTGTCAAATGTGATGTAACACGGTGCTGATTACAGAACGGTGTCACCTCCTTCAGCACGGCCTGGAGCCTGACACCAGGCTGTGGATGGTCCTGTCAAATCTGATATAACAAGGAGCTGGTTACAGAACGGTGTCGCCTCCTTCAGCACGGCCTGGAGCCAGACACCAGACTGTGGATGGTCCTGTCAAATCTGATATAACAAGGAGCTGGTTACAGAACGGTGTCGGCTCCATCAGCACGGCCTGGAGCCTGACACCAGACTGTGGATGGTCCTGTCAAATCTGATATAACAAGGAGCTGGTTACAGAACGGTGTCGCCTCCTTCAGCACGGCCTGGAGCCTGACACCAGGCTGTGGATGGTCCTGTCCAATCTGATATAACAAGGAGCTGGTTACAGAACGGTGTCGCCTCCTTCAGCACGACCTGGAACTTGACACCAGGATGTGGATGGTCCTGTCAAATCTGATATAACACCGAGCTGGTTACCGAACGGTGTCGCCTCCTTCAGCACGGCCTGGAGCCTGACACCAGGCTGTGGATGGTCCTGTCAAATCTGATGTAACAAGGAGCTGGGTACAGAACGGTGTCGGCTCCTTCAGCACGGCCTGGAGCCTGACACCAGGCTGTGGATGGTCCTGTCAAATCTGATAAAACAAGGAGCTGGTTAGAGAACGGTGTCGGCTCCTTCAGCACGGCCTGGAGCCTGACACCAGGCTGTGGATGGTCCTGTCAAATCTGATATAACAAGGAGCTGCTTACAGAACGGAGTCGCCTCCTTCAGCACGGCCTGGAGCCTGACACCAGGCTGTGGATGGTCCATTCAAATCTGATATAACAAGGAGCTGGTTACAGAACGGTGTCACCTCCTTCAGCACGGTCTGGAGCCTGACACCAGGCTGTGGATGGTCCTGTCAAACCTGATATAACAAGGTGCTGGTTACAGAATGGTGTCGCCTCCTTCAGCACGGCCTGGAGCCTGACACCAGGCTGTGGATGGTCCTGTCAAATTTGATATAACAAGGAGCTGGTTACAGAACGGTGTCGCCTCCTTCAGCACGGCCTGGAGCCTGACACCAGGCTGTGGATGGTCCTGTCAAATCTGATGTAACACGGTGCTGATTACAGAACGGTGTCACCTCCTTCAGCACGGCCTGGAGCCTGACACCAGGCTGTGGATGGTCCTGTCAAATCTGATATAACAAGGAGCTGGTTACAGAACGGTGTCGCCTCCTTCAGCACGGCCTGGAGCCGGACACCAGGCTGTGGAAGGTCCTGTCAAATCTGATATAACAAGGAGCTGGTTACAGAACGGTGTCGCCTCCTTCAGCACGGCCTGGAGCCTGACACCAGGCTGTGGATGGTCCTGTCAAATCTGATACAACAAGGAGCTGGTTACAGAACGGTGTCGCCTCCTTCAGCACGGCCTGGAGCCTGACACCAGGCTGTGGATGGTCCTGTCAAAATCTGATATAACAAGGAGCTGGTTACAGAACGGTGTCACCTCCTTCAGCACGGCCTGGAGCCTGACACCAGGCTGTGGATGGTCCTGTCAAATCTGATACAACAAGGAGCTGCTTACAGAACGGTGTCGCCTCCTTCAGCACGGCCTGGAGCCTGACACCAGGCTGTGGATGGTCCTGTCAAATGTGATGTAACACGGTGCTGATTACAGAACGGTGTCACCTCCTTCAGCACGGCCTGGAGCCTGACACCAGGCTGTGGATGGTCCTGTCAAATCTGATATAACAAGGAGCTGGTTACAGAACGGTGTCGCCTCCTTCAGCACGGCCTGGAGCCAG